>NC_136592.1:26307429-26449929 GCF_910589615.1 Taurulus bubalis
AAGTTGAAACTTGCTTCTTTAGACCCCTACATGCTCGTAGGGTTACAAAGAGGTGTCTTTTATTGAAATCCGACTTTGTAAAGTGTACTTATGAACGCTTTTGTAAAACGCTACGGCCGTCGTTGAAAATGATGGCGATGTTACAGGGTTTATGTAATTACATAAACTTAACGGTAAATTTAATTTTTTCTGTTCGCCAATAACTCTTCCCACACGGATTTACTGTATTTCAGCAAGTTAAATTAAGTTAATCAACGTTGTGGTTCCAGAGATACTTTAGGAAACATCTCTTGACTTAACGGTGCTATAAAATAAGCACCGTTTTGTGCTTTCCTCATGACAGCATGAATCAAAAGGGAAGATCTTGCACACATATTCAAAATAATTTCATTCTGCTGATTGAGAAATTAAACACAGTGTTTCTCTTAATACAGAGCTCTTCTGGTGTCACTCAAAATACTTGGACAAACGAGTCATGGTTCCAACAGGAGTCAGGTGTAGGGGACACATCTATTTCCTGACCTGGTGGATACACAGATTTTTACAATACTCAGCTTTTCAATTATGCATGTAACTTTTCTTCACTCAGCTTTTGATCCGAAACAAGTCGGCCACCACTACACTTTCATTCGTTGTCAATCATTAATCTATGCTTCTTTAGTTTAATAAATGCTTAGTTTGCTCCCCAGCTTCTATGGGAAAGACTCCAGAAAAAAACATCTGAGAAAAGTTGCATGTATCAAGAGCTGCAGACGCTGGTAAAGTCCAATGTAATCTTCCTGCAGTCTTTTTTCCCCTAATCCTGCATTTTATGTTCACTCGTCGTACCGGTTGTCTCTGGCACTATTGGAGCAGCAAGAAAGACCTCATGGATCTGTTCCACCAGAGGCCAGAACAGAGGCCCACTCTGAGCCCCTCTGAAACACCCACAGTCAGTCACAACAGAGCGACGCGTGAGCCGAGCTGCTCACAGTTTGTCTGCATGGGGTCTGCAGATCAGAGCGCGCAGACACCGAGTGTGGTCCATCGGCAGCTCTTCCCAATCAACCCCGGAGACCCCGGCCTTTTAGCCGCCAGCCCTCAACATGTCTCCCTGTGTTTACACACGCTGATTAGTTTTGTAAGTGTACAGAATGTCCCGAGGACGGTGATCTCCGAATCAATGTGCCCCTCAGTCCCATCCTTTATCCTCCCCGTCCCTCCGTCACAAAAGCCAGAGATCCTCTTGGAATCGGTGAGCGAAATTAGAGGATCAGAGTCGGCCAACTCCTGAGCAAACAGACTGAGCTAATGGACCAGCCGCTTTCTCCTCCCCTCAAATTATTAGCAGAGCGAGGGAATGTAGCCAGTCCAGTCATGATGTTAATGCCAAAGCTTGCTAATCCCTTACACACACACTGGCCTCGCACTTGCCTTGATGCACACCCGGCTACTGGGGTAATCACTCCACCACCCAGGCAGTGGGAGAGGATGGGAGAGCAAAGGAATGAGACGGAGAGCGATGGCGGAGTTCCCAGGGGCCTGGACAATGTTGTGAGGTGTGCAATAGTAGAGGAAAGATTACAAAGAGAGGAGAGGATCTGGGACGTCGTTCGGCGTCTGACACCTTTCCTCACGAATATTTTTGATTTGTCGGGGTTGTCCTCGCGTGAGCTCATCCTCAGGTTTCAAACTCTTAACGTTGTGGGATTTCAGTTTTTGTTTTCTTTTATTCTGTACGTTCGACGTGTTCATTCCAAATATGTCAACTTTAAGCCCTTGGATTTAAAGTCAGAGCTTGGAAGCAATCGAAAAAAAGCCTTTAGATTCTTTAGTGAGAACCTGACGCACATGGGAGCACACGGTTAACTCAATACAAACTCTTGCTCTCCACCAACACATCTCTGTGGAAGCCTGTCTCCTCCAGGTTTAGGTTGGCAACAGCTGGCTGAAGCAGAATATGCTAATACCAGTTCTTGGGAGGAGTACTTTGGGCTTATGAGGGATTAGCGGTTGTTGGCCGGCCCTGACTCCCTGCTGAGCGAGCACGCTAATACAGGTGTTAGTAAACTGGCATTAGGCTCCAGCTAATTAGCTTCCATTCACAGAGTGATTGTCCAGGCAGCTCTGCCATTTGTAGTGGTGTTTGCTCATCGGCAGGGAGGTCTCCGTGCTGTGGTGGGTCCGTTATGATCCGACATGATCTCCCTTCTTCCTTCTTTCACTCTCACTGTGGGCCACTGGACAGCAGGGCCCATCCATGAGACCAGCTCGGCTGGTTTTAGAAGAGCCAGGGGAACAGAGGAGAGCGTCACACTGAGACGCTGTCCATCACAGAGTATGAGGATATGAGAACGCAACTTTGTTTTGGCCTTCCACACGAAACCAACAGCAACCAACGTCTTGTAACGTCTCATCATGTGGAAAAACTTTAGGAGGCCAACTTCTGTGCGACGCGATTGTGTCTCAGTGTAAAAGTCCAGGAAATTACCATTAGCTTTGGTTAGCTGGTAGCATTTATAATCAAATCTCATTCAGTCATCCGGCAATAAAGACAGGAAATGATGTCAATGACACCATAGAAACACAAAGTGACAAAAAAGAAAGCTCGAAGTCACATGGTATATCTTTACCCTGATGAGACGGAGATGAAATGAAGCACTAGATATAGACAAATGTCCAGATTGGGGAAATGTGTGCATTAAAATGACGAATAAATAAATAAAATTATCAAATTGATGTTTAATTGCTTTCCATTCTTCCTTTCATGACTGACATTTGACACAATATCATTATTACGTCGAAAGTCCATGAATGATAATATTTAATGACTTCATTAAGGTGTTCTATTATCTCGGTATGCCGTCGTGGACAGCAGATTTGAGACAAATATATAATTTTAAGATTTACTGACACTTATTGTGGCTTGTGACGATCAGCTGCTTAAATCTACAGCTGACCTCTGATCCCTGTCTCTATCTGACACTAGTTCAACGTGCATTTGGAGGCATTTTCAAAGGGTTCAGAAGCTTGTGTTTCCTAACACAACGGTTTGTATGATATCTTGCAACAAATGCTCAGCAAGACGTGTAAATGTACGCTAGTCACATACATACAGTCTTTTAAAAAAGGGTTGGTTTGGGTTTAAATAACTACGGAGGTGGCTTCACTTTAGTATGAACTTCATGTGACAAATAAACCACATCAAAAAGTTGACTTCTGGTTTCATACAGGACATGAACAGCGGTCTCCTGGGTCTCCTTCTTTCATACAAATTGATTTTGGGATTAATACAATCATAGTGCATTCATTTTTGTAGGTATAGCTAAAAACAATGTATGAGAACCGTCTGCAAAAGACTACTGGGTCACAAACTGTTCTCAACACACGAAAGGCATCATAACTTATATAGATTTCTACATTGTGTCTTCCAGAGAAACAAAGTAGCATGTTTTCTGCGCGGTAGGTCCGTGGTCCATGCGCATTACGCCATTGCCGTTTATAGCGACAAGTGCTCCCTGTTTGCATGCGTGATGGACAAAATGAATATGGGAATTGAAAGATGGGCATTACGTGCCCTACACTGTTGCTGGATGTGGGAAAGAGACTAAAGGTTAGTTGGTTGACATTCCCGAAGCCAGGATATCGGCAGTTCAAAGGAGTCATTAAGCTTCACCGGTCCTGCCACAAAGAGGAGATTTAAGACAGCAAATAGATCTGATGGTGAAAACTCAAAGCCAAACACAAATATCCACTAAGAGGCTTTGGAGTATTATTACCTCACACGGGACCGAGCAGATTTAACTGTTTCAAGTTTAATTTTCTCTTGGGAAACTCATCATAACTAATAATCTGCCCTTTTCATGTCCCCTCATTGAGATAAATGACGAGCGAAAGTGAAATGCAGAAAACAGCCAATCGTCAATATTGACATTTCATCGGGCCCCGGTGTTCCTAAACTCTGTGGTAAAATAGTCTTCGATTGAAAGAGCGTATCGAGCCTCTATACTTCTGAAATACATGTAATATTGAATACTGAGAATCTCCGGTCAATTAGTCGACTGGCTTTAACAAAGGCCTGCTGATGAAAAGGACTCAGGGGCCAATACACGTCCATGCAGACAAAAGTTTGCAGAACAAAGTCTGTGTTACACTCTCAGCAGCTGTGACACAAGTGCATATTGGTGGGGAACGAAGGCGCGACTTGGGTTTCAGAGTTGCCCGTCAGAGTACACGACTTCAGCAGGCGCTCACAGACACAGGGACACATTTGTAAGAAAACAAAGCATAAGCTGGTCAAAGCAGCTGACGCCGTGCTTGTCTACAATTTGTCTAACATTTCACGCGACTCTCCCTTTCTGGTCTCTTTATTTTCACAGTCTACATGCTCGCATATAGCTTATTGATCAATATGCGTATCGATGAGCAATGTCAGTCAAACAAGTTGGGTGTCATCAGATTGGTTTTACAGCTTCCGATGTATCTGTTTTTGAAAGGGTTTAGCTTTTTGCTGTTTTGTGTGAATTTATTCGCACGTAAGCAAGAAACATAAAGGGGGAGTCAGGTGACGTGGCGACAGTTTGGCTTCTTATTCAGGTCACCTGCACTTTGATGTTTGTCTGACTCGACAGATTTGTGCCGTTGCAAATAAGCCAACTGTTGTTCAGCGTCAGTCTGTAGCCTCATGTCACTGACTTCCATCGGACGGGACTTGTTGCTATATCGCTCGCGGTGGGAAAGCGGGAAGAACTATATATCTGTTGAAGGTAAGATACAGTGAATGCAGTAAAGTGTTTACACAGACAGGGAGAACATGTCATGTCATGTTGAGCTTCAGACAAATAGACAAAACATCTTTTTCCACTAACCTCAGAATGACAATGGCTTCTGTAAGCCTTTTTTTTTTTTTTTTTGCCAGCTCAGGCGCAGTGTGAACATGTTGACTTAATTGAGTGTTCTCTCCTTTCCACTCTTCCAGCATTTTCTGGACAGCCAGCACATTTGCAGATGATTCATAAAGGTGGGGATTCTTCCTAGACATTTTTAAAAAAGAACACAATTTGTTTGTTTTCATTTCGTGAACAATAACTAAATCACACAAACTTCTGCCGTCCTTCTTTTGTTTGTTGAAAAAGCTGTTTATTTTAAAGCTGGGCTTCATATACTGTTAAGTTTGTGTTTTCGAAATGAAATGTTGTCTGCACACATGAGGGAAACAAACAAAATTCAGTGTCATTAGAACATGGACATACTAAAATAGGCAGATATGCAGATGGGCTGACAGACGTAGTTAGTAGTTAGCAGCAGGTCGGCCAGATGTGCAAGTGTCGTCTTATCTCTACCTGCTGGGAGCTGCCAGGGCCCCCAGACTCTTTTTTAGGACCATCTATTGAAAAACAGTGATAATCTGTTTGCTCCTTTAATGAGCCCATTGTTCCTCAGAGGAGGAAAAACAGGGCTCATTGCTGCTTAGCTGCGGCTCTTTGAGCAGGAAAGCTCCTCTGAGCACCACCGATACTTTCCGCTTCGCCTCAAAACAAATTGTGACGGTCTGAGCCTCAAGTCTGAGCCCGCAACAAAGCCCAGCCCAAAGAAGACTCTGAGCCTGTGTCCCACCGTGGAGTTACTTTATTGTACCGCTTTGTTTTTCTTCCCCACCGCTGATCACAGGATCTTGCAGCTGGTAGGGCCTTTTTAACCCTTCAAACATGTGAAAGTTTGTCCCAAATTGCATTTAAATTGAGACAAAACTGCTTTCACACTGGTAAGACAATATTTTGTAATTATATACGATAATATTTCAAAGGAACCAGGACTACATTTTCATTATTATTATATATTTGTGGAACAGAACATTCATTTTATTGTAGATACTATAAAAGAATGGATGACAATCTGCTGGAAACACAATTACACAAAATCTGGGTGAAAATCTAATGATAAAAACAATATTACAATTCAAGACCACTACAGTTTACCTTGTTCTATCTTTTGTAATGCTTATATATTGGGACTCTATCTATGTTTTAATAACAGCAAACTGTTTTAACTGTGTTCATTAAAAGAGGACCTTATTTACTGTAAACTACAGCAATCAGTGTCTTTTTTGAGTGGGACACAAACACATTTTATTGCTCATGGACATGATATCCAGGTGAAAATGTACTTTAAAAATT
Source organism: Taurulus bubalis (assembly GCF_910589615.1). Taxonomy (NCBI): domain Eukaryota; kingdom Metazoa; phylum Chordata; class Actinopteri; order Perciformes; family Cottidae; genus Taurulus; species Taurulus bubalis. Next base: position 26,313,585 of record NC_136592.1, read on the forward strand.
AAAAATATGTATTTTTCTTCCAATGACAAACCTGTAAAAAAATCTATAAATATTATGTATCTGCTTATTCCAAAAATATTATTGCACTCATTACATACCCTTCCTGTAAAAAACTTAAAACTTAAAGTTAAAAATCTTATGAGTGACAAATTATGAACTACGCTTAACAACATAAATGACCCAAAAAACAACTTTCTTGTTGCTTTTGGACCGATAAAACTCGACCCGTAACAAGTTGACGAGAAACACACTGAAATATTCATGGATCTGTTATAATTTGGACGATAAAACACATTGGAGATTAATTACCATTGAAACGCATGACGATAAATGGATATTTCAGCAGAAGGTCATCATTTTGACTATTGTTCGTACCAGCTGCATCAGTAGACACAGCAACAAATAATGGCAACAGTCGGCTCCAATGATGGAGACTCCTCTCATAACACACACACACACACACACACACACACACACACACACACACACACACACACACACACACACACACACACACACACACACCCCGAGCCCTGCATCTTGATCAGACAGTGCCTCTCTAATTGAGCTAATCCCCACTTCAGGATCAGCTCCGTCCCCCGAGGTCTGACCCTCCACCCGACCTGTCTCCTGCTCTCCCTGTCTCAGCTTAAACCTCCCGTCCCCTCTGTGGCTCATGTGGACTGCAAAGCTGTTTATTGGGAGACAATGGGCAGCAGATTGTGCTGTCAGGCTCCATTAATTTCCATCATTAGCATCACACTCCAGAGTCTGTGGAATCAGGGTCCTAAGCCGTAAGCCAAGTTTGTGTACAGCATATATGTGTGTTTGTGTGTGTGTGTGCTTGATATGTGTACACAGGTATGCATGTATACGTGCATTTAATTTGGAAAATAGCCTTACAAATTCTAATCATAACAGTCGGTTTTACAAATAAAAATAACATTTTTCAATCATGTAGCACAATATGTCACAAAACAAAAATGTGTCCGTATAGATATGAAGCCTCCAAGCAAATGAATACTAACTTAATCTGATGAGTTGTGACATAGATGTGATTTATTTGCTATTTTTTGTTAAAAGCGCAATCATATGTCATGAATTAACATGCTGAACTGTCAAAAGTCTCAACTGCTGTCTGAAAATGCAAACAAGCGTATGGTCTTAAAACAATAACCTACAGCGGAAAGATAAAGGTTTTATGGAAAGATGTTTAAACTTGGAGTTTGTGGCCAATTGCAGTGTTTGGAGACCCGAACCAAGTTCAGACGTTTCATCTACACATTGAAAGCTGCTTTATTTGCATTTTGCACTAAAAGATATAAGAATGCTGGGGCTCAAAAACATAAAAAAGGGTGAAACTTGGAAACAGATGTATGTACATTTCAGGAGGAAAGATTAAGGACTTTTGTACAGTCATTTTGTTTGATTCATATTTAGTTACAGATATCACAAAGGTGTCAATCCGTAAACCAGGTATTATGTATGAACTGTGAGCTGACTATCACTGCATGTCTGATGTTATTATTGGACCTATTATTATCACAATAAGGAGTTGATCATTTTTCTATAACTAAAAACAATGTAGATACTGTACAGCTGAGATTCAACTAAATATCCCAACCGTGGCACAGCTGTGACTTTTCTTTGGTTGGAGTGTTATTGTTTGTGCACATGGTCCAGTTATGGTGTGAAGAAGCCGTCCTGATACAGTATTCTGTAATTTTGTGCCACGGTCACACTAATCAGGTGCAAAATCTATTAATATCAGCAAATGCCTGAATATATTAGTATACTATTGGCATTTACCAACTTTAAAGAGCATTATCAATTTTAGTCTACTGTTTTTTTCACCTACATCTGGAGTAAACATCTTACAAAAACACGTGTCAGTGTTTTCCAGTGCAGGTGGGAAAACATAAACTTCAGAGAACTACATCAGTCCGTGTGACACACAGCATCAGTCTGCACTGTGTGAGCCATTATTTCACCACCACTGCTCTAAAAGCTCAGATGAGGGCTTCAGGTGACGTGTGGCAGAACAGCAGTGACAGAGAAACATTATGCAATGCGAAGCAAATGCAGGAGGGAGCGTGATTGGGGAATAAAGAAGGTTAAAACCCAATGAAAACCAACTCTTTATGATCCATAAGTCCTTTAGTGCGCACTAATCAATGGTCAAACGCAATTGACCACTGACCACCATTGGTATTTCCACCTCCAGCAGCGAAGCTCTAAAAGGAAATTGAACCACGTTTCTGCCACGCACCCACTGTGGCATAAGCCTTCTTATTCCAACTTCCTGTCTGATCAATGCGAGAGACAATGACTCAACAGGTGCGACAGACAGGAGCCCAGCGGCAGCTTCCCTCCCCACCGCTAGGCCCAATTAGCACCCGCGGCTCAGGAACAAAGAGGCGACATTTCATTTCAGCAGAGTGCCAGTTAAAGGCCTCTTCTCTCCACCTCAGCCTCTTTTCTTTCTGTCTCTTACTGCTGACAAATTTAAAGGATCAGATTCATCCCCGGCTCCATCATATTCTATTAGATTGGGTCGATTCCTTGTGTTCGACGTGGCAGGGGTGTTAAAAACATGGGGTGTTGATGAATTCATTGCATGTGACTGGACTTGCTTTCTTTGTGTGGAGGTTTTGGCTAATGAAACCCCCCGATGGTCTGACAAAAGGCAAAGACTTTTTTTTTGGTTTTGGTTAGCACTCCAGGTCCAGGCTGGTTTTTCTGACTAAATTATTGTCATCCCGGATAACTTTTCTACTTCTTTAGGGAAGAAAAGATCCAATGTATCCTAATTACGTTAAACAGCTTTTCATTATTATTTTGTACAGTGCCTGATGTGTAAATGGCTTTTATCAGAGAAAGGATGGAGAGCCTTTCTCTTTCTCCACATGGCTGCAAGACCCTGTTTTCTGCCATTAACTATATGTATTATATTTTCAGCTTTTTTATTTATGTTTTTAGCAGATATTTCTTATGAAAAAGAACTCTTCTTTTTCAGCAAGTATTTTGAGTGGGAAGACACCACACAACATCTTGCATTTAGGCTTTTGTAAGATGAAAGAGGTAACTCAAAGTTTTAAATGAATACTGAGGCTTTTCTTTTGTGTTTGAATCTCCTTCATCTGCTTGAAGACAACTGTACGTCAAATATTAGTGTTTTAACCACGGTGTTGTTAAGATCATGTCTTTGGTCTATTAGGGCTGGTCCAGTGTAATTATTACAAATTGAATTTAAAAGAAGACGGCAAATTCCTGACAGACCCTGAGTCGAGCATTAATGTATTTTTCTTAAACTAAAGGGTTTTATATTAGCAATTAAAATCCCTTAAACTACAGCTTTAGTGCGTTAGTTCCCTGCAACTAGAAAAGATGGGCTCTCTGCAGTGGTAAACCAGGAAACTATAGTGCTGTGTGAAGGGCACTGTCGGAGATTATTTCTACACCCATATTGCTTTAACCCAAGTAAAATATCGGAGTACAAAACTGTCTTATTGACTGATGTGAAAAATGCAAGAAGAATCAATGGAAGTGGTATATTAATGTGTAAAAAATATGGTTGTGCTTGCATTGAATACCTCGTAAAAAAAAAACACTTCCCTAAGGGAAAACAAATTCATGAAGTTATCTGTTTTAGGACTGTTATAATTGTGATGTTAACACATATACAAAGTTGCAAAATGCCCTGTCATGCTCAGAGACAAACTTAACCCCACTTTAAATAAATGTTTGTAACTAAGTTTGTAACTTTCCCTGTGAAGCTTTGCCTTATCAATCTAATACTGACAAATAATGATGTAGACCAATTAATACTACATAATACTAAATCATATTTAGTACAACAGTTAGACAGTAATTATGTCGTAATGGGTCACGAAATCAGAGTGGCTAAAAAATGAACACATCACCAATTGTAGGATATTCTTCTAATATACAGTATCTTCTTGCAAGGTTTTCTAAAAGGGCAAGTGCGCATGCGCATTAAACGTTGTCCATGGTGGAGGAGACTGGCTTACTGAAGTTCAAAGATCTCTCCCTTTCTGTGGAATTACCTACAATATTAAATAAAATACACAACTAACATTATTGCCATGAACTCGTGCCGTCTATTGACGGTGATCATTTATACTTTTTTTTAAAATTATTATTTCCCTTAGCCTATCAACGCAGCAGAAAGACACACGAAGCAACCAGGAAGTACTCCTGCAATTCACCCCCTGCTCCTCCCGGGAACGTCTGTTATGAAACTCCTGGACACCGCCCTAGGAAAAGCGACCTGTTTTTTAACTGTCGTAATTGTTGTCATTGCGGCTGTTCTGCATTATTTCGACGACCCTGCTTCGGTTAAATACACGAGGTAAACACCCGCGGAAGTCGCGTCTCTTGCTGCGGGACTCTCGGCACATGCGAACACCAGAAAACAGGCAACGTTACGTCGGCTAAATGTGAATATGATTAATAACGTATAATGTTCGCTACAATGGTACCGTACCTGTGGACCACGCATGTAAAACGTCGAGAGAGAAGCAACGCCTTTTATTCCTCCCCGGGTCTCCATTGGGTAACTGGCGCGAACGTCAAACCAAACCCCTTGAAGAAACAAGTGGATTTAAAGTTGATTTACCTCTTTGGAAAACATATTCAACTCGTAGAACAAAACTATGACTGGATTCTGAATGAGTGGTATCCTCTCGTAGATTCGTCGTTCATCGTGTCGACTACAGACACGTTTTTATTATTGTATACAGTCGATTTGTGCCGTCCACCTAATACTAAACTAGCTTCCGTCTGAATTTAACATGTATTCTCATGAATCTTTACAACGGCCGTCCGTTTATCTAGGCGTTATCAATAAACTGCAATCGAGTCGGACAGTTTTCAGCTGCCTTCAAAGTATACAGAAAGTCACAGAAAAAATGTCTTCCTGTTAGTTCCGAACTTCTGTCTACTTGTAGTTTACAGATCACGTTTGGATTTATTCATATGTGTTTGTAGATATATATATATATATATATATATATATATATATATATATATATATATATATATATATATATATATATTCACGTAGAAATGAGTGTGTAGCTGCATCCTTTGGTGTTTTTTATGTTTGCCTGTGAAATACATTACTACTGGTTTTGATATGTGTTGTATAAATAAGATTTTGTATTATCAACCACACAAGATGGGTTTTTAGATTAAACACAAGACGAATAGTCAACAATCGAGCGTTAAGTATTACAACTACACATAAACTAAGGATTTTCAACAACAGGTGGTGTTTGCTGTCAGATCTAAGAGCCAATCAGGTCTCTGATGTGGCGACAGCCAGGCGTTTCCCATCATGCACTGGGCCAAGCAGTACTGCGGCGCCTGGCTCTGAAATCGACGGGCGGCTTGGTCTCGTGGGATTATTGTTGACCACGTGTGCGTGGTGTCAGAGCAAGTCGGGACCAAGTCGGACACAAATCTAACCGGCATGCATTGCTCGCCGATCGCCGACGATCGATTCTGCGCAGAACTGGCTCATCTCGAACAAGCCTAATGTCCACACAGCATGTTTTTTTTTTTCTCCACATTTGCATTCATTGCCTGCATATAACCCACTTTGTTTGATGCACTCACGCTAATGAGCAGTCACTTTGTTTTGGCCCGCAGCATGGCCGAGGACTTGAAGACTCTGGAGGGAGACTTCCGGCAGCACAATAAAAGCTGTTTCATCCTCGGCGCCTCCGGGGAAACAGGCAAGATGTTGCTCCAAGAGCTGCTGGGCCGCAACATCTTCTCCAAGATCACCCTCATCGGGAGGAGACAGCTCAGCTTTGAGGACAAAGCATATGAAAACCTGGTGAGTGGGTCTTGATGCTCAAGTCAGTTTACACACATCATGCGAGATTCATCATGTCGAGAGTGACATTTTCTTTACTGCATCCAGCTACAAGAGGTGGTGGACTTTGAGAAGCTTGAAGACTATGCTGCAGCCTTCCAGGGCCACGATGTTGGCTACTGCTGCCTGGGAACAACCAAGGCAAAAGTGGGGACTGTAAGTTAAATATTATGGATCAAGCGTTGGTACTGAAATGGTGGGTCAGTTAAGATCTTTCTGTTGGAACTGTAGCACAAGTTACCAAAATACAGTACACAGTGTATGTTAGGGTATGTGATGGGGTTACAAGACTGACAAACCGGCTGATACATCTCCCAATATTGCATATATCGCTATCACCATAGATGTAGACCAGTGAGAAGCAAAAAACACTCAAATGATGATCAGCCAATATATTGTAAGCGTTTTAAAACCCTCCAGTATCGATATGTTATTGCCTTAAACAGTTTAGTTTAGTCGGGGTGTATTTTCTCACTTCCCACACACACTTGTTTTGGGTTAAATAAAAGCGAATGAGCAGTTGCTCCAGTAGTATATTTTATTCTCAAGCCAGATATTTAATTGACAAAGCGGCAGTGCTATTCAAGTGTTTGGCATTACACTTGCGGATGAACGACGGAGGATACTTACAGCACTCACAGCACTGCCTCAATATAGATAGGTTATTTAAGGTTTTCAAAAAGCACGAGGTTAAAGTGTCAAATGTGTTTTTTATCGTTCACATATTCTCAGCTAATAAGATCTAGAGCTGTGATAAATTCTGACATATCTCAATATGATAATTTTGTCTCAATATTATTATTTGGCAAGACATAAACAACAATTATAACATATAAAATGGTTGTACATTTTTCATCAAAATAATTTGAATGATCATTTGGATTTCTTTCTTATGAATTATGAAATATTGGCGAAGTCATTTTTTTTTTTTTTTCTTCTGTTATTTCTCTCTTTTCACTAACAGGAAGGATTCATCCGCGTGGATCATGACTATGTCGTAAAATCAGCGGAGCTCGCCAAGGCAGGAGGCTGCTCTCAGTTCCACCTGGAGTCCTCCAGAGGAGCCGATAAAAACAGCAACTTCCTCTATCTCAAAGTCAAAGTACTTGATTACCTTCCTCTTCCAGAAGAAGTCTTCTCCTTTTTCCTCAACTAAATGATCACATCACGGAATTTTTCTTTTCTTTTCTTTTCTTTTCCAGGGACAAGTGGAAGCAGAGATTGAGGCGTTGGGTTTTGACAGATATGCCATCTACAGGCCAGGGTGAGGGATCTCATTTACTTCATTCAAATCACTATTAACCTTCTGACATTATTAATATTAAAGGAACAACAACAAAACGTACACCATGCCCAATTGATACTGCACATGTTCTTGTGCAAACTATTACTACACACCTGTGGGCAAACACGCATGTTGTGACCGAGAGATTTGTGTTGAAATCGGCAGGAGGAGATTTCGTTAAAGTCAGCAGTTAGTGGGCAACACAGCCCTTCCTGGTTAAATAACAGCTAACAGCTGACGTTAACAGAGGTTGTATTGATTCACATTATAATGCGTTCAATCTCTTTTAAGTAAAAACTATGCAGTAAAAATTAGTATTGGGGCGAAGGTAACTTATAATGCTATCATGACGTGTTCAAATTTAATCTCGTAAAATCTCGTTTTTGGCGAGAATAAATCCAGGTGAGATGTTTTCACAGCAATATACAATAGATATTAGAGAGGGAAAGTTTCACTTCCTAACACTCGCTCGAAGCTGCTTATAATACATCAAGTAAACTACTAATGCCAAGATTCTTTTTAATCAAAGCCTGATTTAACATGATTTTTTTAATAATTTGAATTGTGTTTTTTTTTTTTTTTATGAAAATAACCACTAAGTTGACAAAGTAAAAGGATAATCAGGATTTATCGGGTATCGGAATCGATAAGGAAAACATGGTGTCGGAACTTGTCATGGATGGGTCATATTAATGTGGGTGTAACATTTTAAAGGTATAGTTTTGAAGTGGGGTCTTATGAAGTTCTTATTCATAGTCCGTGTTTAACTACAGTAGATGGCGGACGACACGCCCCCAATTTGGAGAAGCAGACCGGAGAATCAGGACCGGAGCAAAGAAATGTTCTGCTGCTGAAATCTATCTCTTCGTGTACAATTTTGGAACATTTTCCCATGTAGAACGGAAGGTGGAACTTATCTACACTGTTGTAAAAAAAAAAAAAGGTGACGAGTCTGGTGGCTTTGAAGAAAGAATCGCTAAGTTTTACTTTCAGGACAGTTCCACGTTAGAAGGGGCTGTTTGGCTTCAAGCAGTGAAAATATTCTGAATAACACTTAAATGGATATTTACCTTTTTTTTTTTAGGTGAGCCTTTCCTGTAGGTGGCTAAAATATTAAAATGTTTCTGCTGTCCCCGTTCACACCAGTACATTGGTTTGCGTCCGTGCTGGTACTCTTGTCTGTTTCTCCAAACTGGGCCTACTATCAGGTAAATGCCGACGATGGATACCTCATACAACTCCACTTCCAAACATCCTAACTATCACTTTAATGTACCAAAGACACAATTATAAGCTACTGGGGTGCAGAGCATGAAAAAACATTTGATGGTACAGATTTACTTGATCGACACTATTGATTAGGTTAGTCATTCTAGTATGACATATTGAGAATCAATGTTTTTAATCGCCCCAAGAAAAAATATGGATGTCAATTCTGCTGAATGAAGCAGTTATTTGCCATTCATCAATACCTTTTGTGGGTTTATTTTTTTTCCTCCAACAGGGTTTTGTTGGTAGATAGGCAGGAGAGTCGGCCCGCTGAGTGGATGGCCAGGAAATTCTTGGGAGCCTTTTCGTCCGTGTTCTCCACGTCCATGTCCATTCCAATCCAAGCGGTGGCCAAAGCGATGGTGTCCAACACTCTGCTTCAACCTGAGAAGAAGGCGGAGATTCTGGAGCACGCAGACATCACCAGTCTGTGGAAAAGTGCAGGGAAATGAGAGAAGGAAATACCCGGGAGGTGAGAAAATATTACCCACTTACACAGATTTTTAAATTCAAGCAATAATTCCCGACATGGGACTGAACCAAGTTGGACTCCTTGACATCTATTTCTGATGACTATGTGGATGTCAAGCCATTTACATGAGACACAGGACACTGAGGCAGTGCACCTCACAAACGGGTGGTCATAGTCTCCATAATGTTAATGCCCTCGTCCAGTAAACTAAAGAGGCTTAAATCAAAGTGGGCACTTTTCAACTGTTTCTGTGTCTAAATGATTAATTAAAAAATTGGTCCAGTATGGAACGAGGCGGCAGGCACCAACTCTGCTGTCGCGTTCTCTCCATTAGTCACTTGGACACAACAACATGGGAACACATAGGGTCCAGGTTTGAAAATGCCAAAGGTACCCTTTAAGTTGATTATTTGGACTTTGACAGTTCAGAGTTCACCGGGATGTTCTGTGTGACCTGTATTCAAACTACTCGTTTTATTTTCTCTTTTCAGGTACTTTCAGAGACGACTACATACTTCACTATATTCACATCACTATCCAGATTTTCACATGACTCAAAATGGGTTTCAAAGAGTGTTTCTATTAAAGTACTTGACTGTAGGGGTTTCTGCTAGGTTCTTTATGGAGAAAACATGCAAAGCTCTCAAATATATTGACTCCTGAAAGTGTATTTAGGTTTAATTGATTTGCTCTTGAATGCTATTGTGATATCGTCATCAGGGAACCATTGCAGGCTTTTCGATGTGCACCATTTATGCTCCGAGTCAACGCACTGAACAACTGCCTTTAAAATAAATGCTCAAGTTTATTTTCCACTATATTAAAATATTGGATGTCTTTAACATATTTTTTTATTAAATTCTTTTAAATATTTTACTGTGTGGGTGTTTATTAATTTATCGGGTGTCTATATCTGCGCTGTACCACGTCTGTGCACTGCATCATATGTAATATATTGGATGCAATTCACCATACCTATGCTATTTTTGATGATGAATTTGAACTAATGATCCTATTTCTTTTATGATTTTTTTTTTTTTTCTTTCCTGGTAAATTCTAAAATATTAAGATAATTTATTGTTTTTCATTGTTGTACACAATTGTCTTCTACTATAATTAATTTAATTTCCTTTTTATTTTCTTATACTTGTGTTTTGATTATGTTACTGCTCCAAGTGAAGTGCTTCAAATTGCTTTTGTGTTCAAATAAACTTCTTTGATCTAGCAGCGCCCCCTTGTGACTGAATGTGGTTACACTCATCGGGCTCTAAACACTTGTATGATATAGGCTTCTCTCTTAAACTAAGTAGCTTTGGTTTATTTGGGGATAAAAACATAGTTAAATAAAATGTATATTTTGGGTAATCTTTGTAGCAAGACAGTAAATCCTTTAAAATTCAGAATTGACACCTGAGAGTCTGTGGGTCCAGATTATTTTCTGATGCGAAATACACAAATGTTTGCCCTGACATTACAAGTCGTACAAACAGCTCTGGGTGTTGCCATCATGGCCGTGCAGTAATTAGCCCAGAGTAGGGGTCTGGGTTTGTGTCCATCTAAATATACATTGGAAACCAATATAAACCTATGTTGCCTTCTACTCTGCAGGCTTTTCTTTTGGCTGCTGGTCGATATTGTAAATTGTGTGTATACGCAGAGAGGTATTGCTCGACACGTCGATCTGCAAATTTAGCAGCCATTAATATTTCATCCACTTTACAGAACACACATTGTCTGTGTGTTTTTGCTTCACTAGTTTATGTCTGACATATCCAGACAGGAACCGATGGGATGACACAATTACAAGAGGGAGAATTATAAAAGATGCCGTGAATCAACCATGTTCAAAGTGCCGACAGCTGGTTACGAGACATAGAGTGTGGACTCTTCTTATAACAAGAACAATCCCTAAATTAATGCCAGAACTACATCAATTGCAGACAGAGGCCCGAGATGCAGAGCTTGACCCTCAAGCAGCAAACTGCGAGGGGTTAGAGCTTCCTCAGGAACAGAAGACACCATCATGATGAAGTCCCTGATGAATGAATGAATTATACTGGAGTTTAAATTGACCTGCCAGATGCTGCTTCTGCAAACCCCTATTGATGGCAACACCAGCAAGAGAGCAAGGCCTTATGGTTGAACGGATGAATTATTTTGCCACTCATCTTTATTTGTAGTTATAAATGTTTGCAATAATATGAATGCCAAAGCTGTCAAGGTTATGATGATATATCATAATAACTAACAATTTCCTTCCCCTATAGAATTGAAACCTATACTTGGAGCTTTGCCGCTTGTCCATAAAAGGATTTTTTGAATAAATTACATTGAAAACTTTGCTTGACTTTTGTTCTTCTGTTTTTTTTTTTATTTGAACGAAAGTTAGCTAAACATCTGTTTGGCTCTTTAGCAGTTACTAGCTAGATATAAGCAATGTGTAGCAGCTGTTTTTTTCTTCGGCAAAACAAAGATGGCAGCCAAAAACGTTTTTCGGCTGCCATTTTTGCAATTTTTCTTGACAGAGGCGAAAGCGCAATTTCAGCCAAATAGTTTATATTTTAAATTTGTATTTAGATATTTTGCCCTACAATGTTTTCCCCATTAAGCTCCAGTCCACAGAGCTGTTAATATTTTCTTTGCAAGTAATCTTTTATTGACAGGTTCAAGGTTGTGCAGAACTACAATCAATCAATCAATCTGTAATACAGGTAGAAGAGCTGCACTGTTTAATATGTGACGATTAAACCTGTTAAACAGTATGAGTGTCGAGCTGTTAAAAGTATTCTTTTTGACTACTTGGGCGGTTAAAGTATGTATCCCATAAATTAAACTCTGGCGACATCTAGTGGTCATCATATGCAAGTGTCTCTTCTGACTGCCCGGCTCCGCCTTCTTTTTACGTCCCCCAACGTCACCAGGAAGTCTTCTGTAACCAAGGCGGCATCATGGCAGAATACACAGACCCACGTGAGTTTGGTAAATAGAACATTTACAACAACAAAAACTCCCAAAACTTTAGCTGTTAAAAATACCAGAGCTCATTTTGGGCTCGCGAACATTTCTCTTGCGTGTAGTCCATTTGCTTTGTCTTCAGTTTGCGTCACGCGACGTGTTAACGGCCGTTTGCCTGCAGCTGTATCGGTTGTAACGTTGATGCTAATCTTTCAAACGACTGTGAACGACGTTTTGCTTTGACAGGCGGCGATGAAGCTGCCGTCGACATGCCGGAGCTCTCCGACGGTGACGACGATGATGACATTGGCAATGATGAAGAGCAGTGGCAGTGGGCGGAGGAGGATGAGGAGGACAGTCGGCCGGCTAACGTCACATGTCTATTCTGTGACAGGTGAGGTGGCGTTGCATTTTCAGACAGACGAGCCCACCTGTCTGTCTTCTCTATGGATGGCTGTCTCTATTTAGAAGCACAACATCAGTCGAGGAAGGATTGTTTTCAGAATCTGAATCGTTTATTTGCCAAAGTACGTTGCACATACAAGGATTGTGACGAAGTGAAAGGTGCAAGACAATAAACATAGACATAGAATAAAATAATAAAAACAGTAAGCGACAGTGCAATGATCAAGACATAATTGAAAGATGAATATGGTAAATAAAAAATGATATCAGTACTTTAAAACAAGTATATACTATGAATATAAGTGTATTTTAATAATGAAAAGATGTGCAAGGTTGTTGAAGGAAATTGTCCTGGGGGTGTCAGAGTCAGTCAATGGGGGTCCCGGGGCGTCGCCGATGATCCCGACTGCACCTGGACATAAACTGTATTGTGGCATGAGGTCCTGATGGACCGCAGGGACTCAACAGTTTTGGTTTAGACTGCACTAAACCAGAGGACCGTGACATAATCATAAACAATAGTTTGGATATCCATACTCAAGAACCTCAAGAAGTACTAATATTACGAATTCAAGGCTTCATTCTAATTGTTCCTACTACACTGTACTCTTTTTACCTGTACAATGAAGCAAGACATCTGAGAAGCTGTTTTTGATTTTAAAGATGTCATATTTTGTGTGTTGTCAGGTTGCTGAGCTCCGTGCCCGCCACCCTGCAGCACTGTGCGGCCGAGCACCAGGTCAACCTCGTGGACGTGATAAGAAAACATCGTACGTAGACGAAGATGCTCTCTGCGACAATGAAGAACCGGTGGATTATTCGGTTTTGTTGAATGGCTCACCCTTATCTTCTTTTTTTCTTCATCTCCTCATTAGATTTAGATGACTACGGTTACTTAAAGATGATCAACTTCATACGGTCGACAGTAAGTAGTGTCTGTAATGAGATGGGATTTAATGCTCGCGTCATATTGTCACATTTTGTATGTTGAGTTTAATTTCTGTTCGTACCTTGTGTTCATTGTACATATTTAATTAGAAAAACATCCACTAAAAGAACTTAAAAAAGTATAATATGATTGATTTATGGACAAATCTGTGTTTATAGAAATGTGATGCGTCCGGTCTGACGGGACTGCCAGACGCTTCTTTACCTTGGGAGAGCGAAGAATTCCTGCGACCAGTCCTGCAGGACGACCCTCTGCTGCAGACCGGTACGGCCAGTGTGCAAAAATAAATGAAACTAGTTTGAACAAAGCGTCGCTTGAATAACGCAAAAGGCAGAATGGTTTGCATTTGTTCCGAATGGTCACACTTGACGTGGGGGAGAAAGTCAGGTTGCGCAGAGAGGGCCGAGGCGATTGTAGAAATGTGGCTATTTTTTTTTCTGCAGACACTGCAGTCAATGATTTGTTCATCAGAATCCCTCTGAAAAGCGCCTCAGAGAGGGAGCAGGTTTAGTATGCTGTGTAGGTGCAGAGCGCGTCGGTGGAGTGACAGATATTCCGGTTGAGAAAACACAACGGGGACTTACCTTATTCTGCCCGCAGCCTGGCTGTAGAAATCGGCCTCTGTGCCTCACGTCCCTCAAAAGCAACACCCATTTCTTGCATGGAGCTATTGTTTCAATGAGAGGTCTTTAAAACCGCTGTAAGGTCTGAAAAATCAGAATTTAGGCAGATTAGGAGTTTTAGATCATTTAACAGTCCCTTCAAGGAAAGCGTTTTGTGCGACAGCCATTTAAAATACAACGCAAAACGTGGGGTGCATGAATACAATCAATATATACAATGCATACTATGTGTTTTTTTTAAATGAATTTAAACCTGTTAGTGGCTGTGGTGAGCATTTATGTCTTACATCTTCGTTTGCTTCTGGCAGACCCTGAGGAGCTCTGTGAGGACTCGAGCCTATCGATGTGCCCGTCGTCCGGGGCCAAGTCCCATGATGCACTGCAGCAAAGGGCGCAGGCCGCTGAGGAGAGAGCCCGTAGTTCAGAGGAGGCGCTGACTAGAGCCATGGACGACCTGCACAAACTCAAGTCGGTGATGTTTCTGCATTTATTTTTTATAAAAAGTTTTCTTTATGACTACTATGTGTAACATTTGTCCTATTAGTTTATTTAATGTCAACGCTGGGTAGATCTGTATTCTCCTTTTCTATCTTCTTGAGAGAGCTTGCAGTGTGTGTTGCTCTACTTTTGCTCTACTTCTGCACTACCCTCCTGGGGCCAGCAGGGGGACACAGTGAACCCAGTTTTGCTGCAGCAGCAGCAGCAACTAGAGTACCTTGTTGAAGAAGTTTGGAGGAAGGATAGAAAAAGGGAAAGGAAAATTCCACTGCAGCATGGAGGTTAAAGTGAGGAGGGGAGGTAGGAAAGGGGGGGTGGCAATGAGGGGAAAATTACAGAAAGAGTGAGGTTGGGGGGTTGGAAAGAGAGTTAGAAAGATTAATGCCTCCCGTCTCCTCCGTTTACTGCTACGTCCTGCATGAAGGTTGTGTGTGCTCTCTGCTTTTCTGCTCGCTGCCTTTGTCCTAACAAGAGAAGTTAAACGCAGATCTGTCCCGCTTTCGTTCAGGCTTCTGGCTCAGGGTTTGGTGCTGAACGCAGAGGCGGGCCGACCGGGCAACCCGGGCGCCGTGGCCGAGCTCCGCGAGGACGAGGACGAAGCCTACTTCAGCTCCTACGGCCATTATAGCATTCACGAGGAGATGCTGAAGGTCTGAGTTGTGCAAACACACATAACAAACACACACACACACACACACACACACACACACACACACACACACACACACACACACACACACACACACACACACACACACGTACACACTGGCCAGGCCTGCGGGCCTCATTACAGTCTCCGCAGAGCAAAAGTGGGTTCATCAGCGTCCGTCTTGGCTGAGAGAATTCCATGTAGCACGTAAAGGGGGGAAAAAAAAAAAAAAAAAAAAATCATCATCTTTGTGCACACACTGATATGGAGGACAAGACATTTCCTCAAAAGTGATAAATCAGCAATAAGCGCTGAGCTCTCATGTGAGACACCAGCAGTACCGCTGCACATCGGATGCTCGAAACGTGGAAATACATTTTTACGCTGCTCAAGTGCTGAAACCTGAAAGTGTCAGCAAGCTGGGGGGGCTTTTGTGCGTGCGTGTGTGCGTGTGTATGTGTGTGTGTGTGTCTTCTCCCTTCCTATTCTACTTACCGCAGTGCTTAGACATATTCCTGTTGGCTGTCCTGATTGGTGCCAAGCGCTGTTAAGTTTTGCGTCACTTGTGCCTGCGTCAGGCTCTAAACTCGCGTCAGAGCCACAGGAGGGGAAAAGAACATGTGATGAGGGGGTGGGGGGGCTTTGCGGTAGAAAGTGTTCAACTCTTTCACAGGTCGCCAGGAAGTGCATCATCTATGACGTGTGTTTTAGAGACCGCACAAAAGGGGCCATCAGGATTTCTGAGTGTCCCTTCTGTAAAGTCTTAATCCACTTTTAATTTGTTCCTGCTTCAATAAAAAACGTATACTGGCCAGTCAGTGAGACACGAATGAATTTAGAATCTTTTCATCGTAAAGCGGCCTCGTTCGGCTTGCTTTTGAGCTCACGTTTAGTTTAATTGAAGAGTTTTGGTGTCCCCTTGTGGTCCAAACTGAGAATGAATTGTCTTCAGACGTAGGTTCTTATATTAATTACAGCCGTCATTTTTCACAACATCATCTGAGAAAACAGGTTCAGATAATTGTTTTGTTTATCTTAAACATGCGATATGTACAATGAAAGGGTTGATTGGTTGCTGTAATATTTCCTCCCTCACGTGATCACTATAACACTAATGTAAGAGGTGAGAAACTAAATCCAAAGTCTCTGTTCTTTGCAAAAATGCTTTCAACGGTTTCGCTAAAACATCAGCAGACTGAGATGTCCTCTGAAGTTTGTGTTGCTGTCCCTCTGCTGCTGCCCAGCAACCAAACACCGTCTGTTAAAATGCAAAAGGGTGAATGGACAGCGAGAACAATTGGAGTGGGGCTGCAGCCAATGATTATTGTCATTGTCTATCAATCTGTCGATTTATTTTCTTGATGTCTCATTTATTTACGAAATGGGGGAAAAGTGTCAATCAGTCCCCAATGCTGAAGACGATGTCCTCAAATGTCTTATTTTGTCCACAACTCAAAGATATGCAGTTTACTGCATAATTTACATTTAAAAAGCTGGAATCAGAAAATGTAAACATATATATAATTTCTCTGATTACTGAAACCGATAGAGTGATTGATAACTCTTTCAATGTACATATGGGCATGTAGGCATTGTGGTGCAATGGATTGTAAAAAATCTGAACCTCCTTCAGCCGTTCTTGTGAGGTAAAGTTCAACTCTGATTCAGACTCGGTTTGACGAATCAGAAGCTCCTCATCTGCTACGATGTGTTGAAGCATGACTTATTGTCATTTATTTTGACTGTTCCAGCTCAGTACAATGACCAGCGAATGAGTCTTTGGTTATCATATTAACTTTACTCACGAGTTACTAATTGAAAACTTCCTTTTGCATGTTAATATCTTCCAAGAGCTCCATATTGAAGAGAACCGCCTCAATTCCACGCTGTCTTGCTCTCAGCAGCTTCTGTAGCTTCTCCTCCAGAGAAGACGTAGCTCGAAGAAGTAGAAGAAGAAGTAGCTCTAAGCCATCTCTCTTCCTCTGTTAAGAGTTGCACCTGCACAGTACGGATCGTACCCAGACTATTGCCGTTTTATATTAAGTTCATGAACTTAGGCGCAAGCGATCTTTTTAACTATCGGGTTAGAGATGTGGGCAAATATCCAGATTAATTTACTTAAATAAAGATTAAACATGAGAATTAACTTAAATCCTTGTGTTTTTTTTATTTTTATAACTGCTAATAAATTAAACTATTTTCATTGGGACAATTAAAAATCAATTAGTAGTTAATTTCTAAACTTGCCCAGTCGGGAAAGTAAAAAAAACAAAAAGAAAACCACTAACATTGATCCCCCGATTCTCTCCGCAGGATAAAGTGCGCACGGAGAGCTACCGAGACTTCATGTACCGCAACCCCGAAGTGTTCAAAGACAAGGTGAGCCGAATGCACACAGATATGTGCTTTAATGTGTGTATACATGCAGTATTTGCAGGGTAGCCGGTTTAATCTACATCCAAGCCTATTAAACAGAAAGAAAAAAGGCGTCTGCGCTTTGCGGGAAAGACATTAATAAGAGGACAGTGTCTGATTTCAAACACAGTGTGACTTTATTAGCGGCTTGAATGTCGACTGCAGAGTGCTGATAACACACACATGCAATCCGCCACCAAACCCAGAACAGTCCCCCCCTCGCCCCCCCTCCCAAATGGCCCCCACTCATTCCCCTGCAGAAAGCAGTGGCCTGTATCATGACCATCCATTATATGGGCGGCTGCTGGTTAGAGCTGGGATGAGGCTGTAGAGTGGGGAGGCAGGTTGTGTTGATGGAAACGTACATTATCCCTGTCGCAGCGCAGCATTTGGCAGAGAGGGAAGTGTCACCTTCCATTCTCTACAGGAAGTGGACAGAGAACAAAAGCGGAAGTTCTTGTTTCCGTCCGGTTAAAGAGAGTACAAAAAGATGGAGAAAAGAGAGAGGAGTTGTGTCAGCAGTGTGTCGCCGACCCTCTGTGAACCCATAAAGGCAGCGGGACGCTCGCAGGCAGGTTAAAGTCGCCTTAAATAGAGAGGCGCATTAACATGGTGATACATATAGATGCCATATAGTCACTGCAGCTGTGCCTCGGCCGTTTAACACCAGTCGGGGGGCGAAGATGAACAAATTAACTGTAACCTACGGGAACCTGAAATAGAAGTGTGAGGGAGGGGGGGGCAGTTAAGGTGCTGAAGACAGCATGTGAAACATACAGACTATTAATTTTGATGACTTGTTCGTACAAACGTTGGTACCGAAGCAGTTAGAGGTCACTTGGATGTTGAAGTTCAGATTGTCCTTCAAACACAACATTGCCAGCCTCCGTTATAGCTGCTTGTTCATTTGTTCTTTACTTATCTACATATTTGGGTTTTCCAGTGCAAGACTCTTTTTTTTTTTCTTTCACGTAGCTCCTGAACATATTTTTTTCTTCTGTTGCGGCTCCTCCTTTTTAAAAAATGCTATAAAATGATGGAAGATTCACAACCAGATCATCTCTCAAATCTGACGACTAGCTACTTTCCCATACATTTTTAGCCGCTTTAAATTTCCTATCAAACTGTTCTGCAACAACATGTTTTCTCTGCATCTGTGTAAAAAAAAGAAAAGGGAGATGCGTCACAATCTGACCAGCAACCTTGTTCATACTACAACGTTCAAAGCCAACAGTTCCATTTCATCCTAATGATTCAGTTGCCTGAATTTTCTAATCAATTCGAGCACTTTTTGTCAGGCAAGCTTTTTTTTCCCTCCAGTGGTTCATTTCTTGCCCTCCTCCTCTTCCTCCTCCTCCCCTGCAGGTGGTGCTTGATGTGGGCTGTGGGACTGGTATACTGGCCATGTTCGCGGCCAGAGCTGGGGCCAAGCAGGTGATAGCGGTCGACCAATCAGAAATCATCTATCAGGCTATGGACATAGTCAGGTGAGACACACACACACACACACACACACACACACACACACTACAGTCGTGACCCTCACATTGCACGACACACAGCGGCCCTTCAAGAGTAGAGAGTAGACTAAGCCTCCAGGAAGAGGCAGCTTGGGCTTTGAAGCAAATTGTACATAGTGGCCAAACGGTGGAATTACAATTACCACTTCCGGGGGTCCGTCACGTGACGTCACAGAGACCAAAAAGACTTTCCTCCATAGCCTTACATTGGGAAAGAGCCGTCGGTAATTTAGTGGCAAATTTTTTTCTCTTTGAGTCGACGGGTCCTCTTTCCCTTTGTGTGCAGCAGAGGATTGTGGGAGTGGAGGTCTGTGTGACCTCCAGCCACCTTTTTATTCGTTGCAGCTGGTTGACTTCAATAGAGCTGCTGTCGGTCGTGTGGCCATAATGCACATAATTTACACCTGACTCATTCACCACTCGCCTCTTTTCCTCTGCAGGGGGGCTTCAGTCCGAGCCCCCCCCACCCTCCCACACACACACACACACACACACACACACACACACACACACACACACACACACACAGAGACATGTAGATGACCCCCCGTTGGTACCTTTTTAATACAGTCCTCAGTCCAATTTCAGGTAGTGTGCGTTTCCAGTTTTCCAGCAGCTGCCTCTCCACTGCGGAGTCGTTTACCTCCACCTGGGCCTCCACTGTCACCCACGTCTACCTGCAACCACGTCCTCCATCACACCCCTGCCTCCAAAATGCATTTTTGAGTTAGGGGCCATTATGACTGCTATTATTACCGTTATGTAAGAGAGTGTCGTATAAGCAAAAACGACGGGGTTTGCTGAAGGAAAAGGACATTTTAATTTTACAGCCCACTGACTCGCTGTAGGAGAGTGTGTTGGCATGCTGGCTGCGTCGCAGGTTCGCCAGCGCTGGAAGATTCAGCTAAAAAAAGATGTGTACCCCCCCCACAGCCCCTCCTACACACTCGCACATGTACACACACAAACACACACATGCATTAAGACACACACATCTTGCCCGTGGCTCCATTTAAACCTACTGCCCACTTGGGTTGTGATTCTTGTGTGTGTGTGTGTGTGTGTGCGTGTGTGTGTGTGTGTGTGTGTGTGTGTGTGTGTGTGTGTGTGTGTGTGCAGATGGACTTTGTGTGTCCACCACGTCCTCTCGATGTTAATATCAGGATTGTAATTAAAGTGGCTCCTGTTGGTTGGGCAGGAGCATCCATCTCCCGTCTCCACTCCGTCGCCGAAGTTTTAAATGAAAAGCTCGATGTGACTTCCTTCCTTCACAGTCACTTCCTTAATGGATAATGTCCAAATACGTTTTTTTTCTTCTTTTTAAATTGCTGGAATTGATGGATTATCCAATTGAATGCTTTGAATTGTGACAACAAAGTGGAAAAAACGTTTTACATAGATTAATGAAATTCAACTTTTAATAGTGAACTAAAGATAGACGGCCATATTATCAGTTTGCGGACGTTAATCAGCCAACAGCATTTAACTTTGGGTCAAAGACTGCTGATCAGTCAGTGACGGGCTCCCGGCCGTGAGCACATGTAGTTCAGGACAAACTGGCAATTGTTGGTGCGTGTAGATTGTGTTGTTCATTATACCAAATTCCCATCAACCCAAATATGATTCAAATATAACTTAAATATCTTTCAACGATCATTATGAAGAAAAAACTAATTTCATGTCGTGAAGGACGTATTCAGCCTCTAAAGACACTGGTTTCCTCCAATGAAACGTCTTCTCTCGCCCTCTGTCGTCCCTTTTTACACACAATACTGTCGTAAAGAAGATCCGTCACTAAGCCGGCTTCACTTTTTTTATTATACTGAACCAAACAACACCAGCATTATTCTGCTCCAGTGTGTAATTTTAGTTAGCATAAAGTGTAACACGTCCGAGCCTAGTGTGTGTGTGTGTGTGTGTGTGTGTGTGTGTGTGTGTGTTGTCCCGCCATGCTGGCTGTTACACGATGTCGATTCGGCTCTTTTACTAACTCTGCTGCCGGCTTAATGCCGGAAAAACTCTGTCCCCAAATTCCACGTTCGTACCTTTTTGTACAGAACGGCAAAGCGGAATAACGGCGCAATATTCCCGCCATTAACATGCTGTATGAATTAATCTTTTCTCTCACACACCGCTACAAAGCCACACAGATACTGGCTCTCTCCCCAGAGTCCTGACATTGTCCTCTAAATTACCCCAATAATGAGATTACAGTGTTTCCCTCTTGTGAAAGGTGTAGGAGGTGGGGAGGGGGTTTTGGGGGAGGGAGGGTGTTGGATCCTGTGAGGAGGTGATAGCAGCGGCAGCAGAAAGGGGAGAGACAGTTCAAGATAAGGATCGCTGCCACAGAAATGCACTCTGGGCCGCTGTGAGTAATTGTTCTGTCCTCGGTAACATTAGCTGTCATGATAATGGAATATTCACAGAGATTGATACCCGGACTGGCCGGTCTGAAAGGAAGGATCATTTAAACCGCAGCACTGATCTTACAGTCCCTACCTGAGCCTGACACCTCTGCAGTCCCACGGTTACAGTTTCCCTCTCTTTCACATGGTTCAGGAAAGACTGGACACATAATGTCTTTTTTATAAGTATAAGTTTGAAAGTTTTGCCCAAAAAGGTATGGGAATTGATTGCTGCACAGATGTATGCGTTTTTTTCTCTTTCGTCGTTCAGCTAATTTTTCTGGGTTTTATGGCACGCAACGTTTCTGTTTTTCATTCATTCCCACTCACAGTATACAGCTGTTTTCTGTGAAAATGCTTGGATAAAACCACTGTGCCCTACCTGCCCGGCACCACAGTGTAGACTGGCAAATTTGACGACCAGCTCATGAATATAATACAGCATTTTTGCAGCTGAAATGGGTGGAGACCAAACTGGAGTGAATAGGAGAGTGGATATAACATCATCTACGTAGGCGACTGTTTGCGGATCAGTATCGGCCCACTTAACCTTTTCAACTTTACACGGTGATAAAACCTCGGTATTGTGTTGTTCTTGACCAAAAACATGATTAATTGCCACAATTCGCATTTGCAGTATCCACATTATTGAATGCACCACAGCTGCAAAACTACCAGCCCACTCTCCAACCATTGGGTTATTGGATGCCAGAGTCGTTTATTTTTTTTCTAGGTCCTCTGACTCTTACATGTTTCCTACAGGTCCAACAAGCTGGAGGACAAGATCACTCTGATCAAAGGCCGCATAGAAGACCTCAAGCTCCCAGTGGAGAAGGTGGACGTCATCATCTCAGAATGGATGGTCAGTGCACATCTACGCATCTACACATTGTACATACTGTGGCGGGAATGCACTCACAAAGCCTCATGAAACAAGTTCAATTCCCATTTCAAAATATGTTCAGTCACATTTGATAGCTGAGGATGGGGATCGGTAAGCGCGAGTGTCTGCTGACTGAATTGTGGAGTCTGAATCCACCCTGTGTGATTTCCATGAATTCCAAGAAAATCAACACCAGTTCGGTCAGAAGATCATCCACTTGAGATCTTCTGTTGTTTTTGATCAAAGGTGAATGAATACATTGAATCTCCTGGACACGAACACGAGAGTTTGTTTTTTCCGAGACCTCATACGGTCGCTTGAATAAACGCATTTCTAGCACGAGTGATGTGGCCAGCTCAGGTCAGGACTCGAACCACCTCCATGTCGTTATTAGTTACAGTTGGAAAGTTGAGTGGGTAGACGTTAACAATGAAATTGGTGTGAATTAGGATGTTCATCGTGGAGAGTTGATAATAATGACTAGAGCCCGGACATCATCACCATACATTCTCAAAGTCGAATGCATCAAAATCCACAGGAGACATTTTACTTGTTGTAGGAACAGCTCAGGTGCAGGTAATGACACTAACGATGGCTCGTTTTTCAGTTGTCCATGTCGGCATGCGTAGCCGGAGCCCCGAGTATGAACATCTAAAATGGATTTAGCCGTTATTCACGTTGTTCGTCATACTGTTGGAAGTCAAAGAGTCAACGACAACTTTTTGTGACAGTCTTTGAACTCTTAGAACACGCATGCAATTACCCAAGATGTCAAAAGCTCATCTTACTACCAGCGGGCTGTGATGCGTGTCTTTTTTAACATGCCTTAAACGGGGCTAAACTCGACCATGAGCTCCTCTGAATACCTAACCAGGAAGAGCAGTCTTCCTTCCCCTTGATCCCCATTTATCAGGGAGATCCTCTGTGCCGATACAGGCGGGACGGCCAAAGTTGAACGCACCACTGAAGTCATACCTAATTCATGAGCATCCCGTATCTTTCCCCCCTCCACCTCCCCCATCCATCGTGAAACACCCAGGGTCACGCGCAGGGGTCGCCAGCCAGAGCCTTCCCATCCTCTCACCGGGGAAATTGAAATTGGGTGGTTGACGTGTCGGTGGAACGGTGAAGGATAGGGGGCGTAATCTCTGATGACACCGGCTCACGGGGCGCTAATAAATCTCAGAATCCCCCAGTCACTTCTCATCATGGCGCCGATGGCAGACATATTTCAGAGTGGCCAGAACTTCAAAAGCTGCCCTCCAATCTGCCTGTATAAAAGTGAAAAAATGACTTTCTGGCCAGAGTAGATGGCTTTAGACTGTATTAAACTAAAATGGCTTTGTCTTTATTGCCAGGTAGTGTCTTATTACCTTGGGAATATTCTAGAAATGTCACCGTTCTGTATACATTTATTTATTTCCTTGTTTTATAAATAAACATCATTGAATTCATGAATATATGTTCAAAAAACAGGTAATGTTGGATGTACCCACTGAATCTCTTGTATAACCTTTTAATACAAAATCCGATTTCAAATGTGTTTTGCAAAAATATAATTTGACTTTTATTGTGAAGCAATCGCAGGAAATGCAAAAGTGTTACTGAGGTTTACCTAAAATGTGAAAGCAAAAGAAGAATGTCCTTTTTTCAGTAATTACTTTGACAGTTTAGTATAACAGCGAGTGATAGAATGAGACTGAGCAGACACTGTGAGCTGAAGCATTAAATACATTCAAAAGTCCAATTATTTTCTGTTAAAACAATGTGAGTTTGACTGCTCTGTAAATAGATACACCGGTTGCTCTCATGTTTTTATTATTCTTGTCCCACCCAGTTGCGGAAGTTCCTCCCTGTAATAAACCCAAAGATCCTGTTCCAACTGTAAATATGGCAAATAATGGAGGAAGACCAACATCAAGGGACTGTATCTTTGTGACTTTAATAAGGGTCTAATACCTTGGCCTGATGAAGCTTTAATGCATGCTGCTGAAACCCTGCTCAAAATACACACACACGGATTGGAGCCTTGCTAAGGCCTCCAACATAGAATGGCAAAATTAGGTCAAAGCAATGGCAGGGATGCACACGAGGGAATTCTGTAACTTAAAATAGATCAGCATCCATCATTTCTTCTGTGCAGAGAAGTTGCCGGCTTTGTCTTCCTTTCTCGGGTTTGAAGGAATATTAGATTGGTGAAATAAAAAGAAAAGGGTATGAGGGGGTGAAAAACTCAATCGGAAGACCAGAACAGAAAACGGAGAACCTTTCGCAGAGCCCCCACTCTAGTTAGTCGAGGTAGAAAATACATTATAACACTCTGGTGAGTTTGTTGTCACCGAACAATGTAATTAATCTGAAATTTTGAGAATTAATTGATCTACAAACCCATGCTCTGTGGATCAAGAGAGAGAGAGAGCCTCGAGCTTACTGTCTCAAAGAAAAGCATCACTCCTTTAAAAAAAAAAAAAAAAAAAAGGAAACTAGATTCATCTATCATCACGTGTGCTGTGATTGAAAATGTTGTTCTCTGGCCTGGAAAGTAGTCTATATTGAGTGGAAGGAATTCAGTGACAAATGTCTGGGACTTTGGAAAGGTATTAATTCCAGAGAGACTGTGAGCAAATGCAGCACGCAATTTCAAAAAGAGAAAATAACTGGAGAGCAGAATGAGAGCTTGTTGGGTGGCGAAAATATCATATCACCATTTTTTTTCAGCCAGCAAAACAATGTTAGTTTTTAAGAATATCTTATTACTGAACAGTACAACGAAATGAATTTCCTTATTTGAAAAGAAAAAAAACCCAGAGAAGGTTACAAAACTTTACTGTTTTTTTCACAGTGATTTTTCTTTTTCTTTTGAGATTTTCATATATTAGCGATGGCTAAAATCTGCAACTGATAGAATGTGTGCTGTTATGGGTAAAGGCGGACTGAAAACACATTAACGTTGTGTATGTACAACATTTTGATATAAAACTTATTTTTGATTCAGAAATGTTGCGATTCAACGCATGCATGTTTTGCAGAAACGTACAATGCCATCATTTTATTCTGCCGTCTGGGTTGGTATTTAACCCCACATTGCAGTAGGTGTTTTTATATTAGCATGTGGTTATAGACACATATCGACATCTCAGGGTTCTTACGGTCATGGAAAACCTGGAAAAGTCATGGAATTTTAAAATGGTTATTTCCAGGCCTGGAAAAGTCCTTGAAAAAAAATAAAATCCCATAAGTTTTGGAAAAGTCATGTAAATGTGTTATATTCATGTGTTCATGACATTCATTTACGCCGAGTTTGAAATAATGAATATGCTTTTAAAAGAAAGACGCTCAAAATATAAGCAGGCTTCCATACAGGCATCTATATAAATGTTTATTCTTTTATTCAAACTATTGACTCTCATTCATTTGTGTCATTTAAGGTTTACTGTATGCTTTGGAATTCTCATTGTTAGTTTAAATATGACATTTTCTCACCTTTTCATGTCATGGAAATCCATTGGTCAAAATGTGTATGAACCCTGCATCTATAATACTCACTTTTTATATGACATTCTAACCAAAAGAAATTAAACTAAACAGAGGTTGACATTTTGAAAAAGAGAGAAGAGAGAAAAAGAGTATTTCTTTAACTATCCATACACCAAATTGCAGCTTTTATAGAGATAACCTTTCATCATGAAGTTATTTATCTGACAATTAATGCTGTTTGTGAAAACGAAACAAAGGATTAAATCACCGACGTGATGACGGTGGTTACAGGGCTAATAGACAGAAATGGGTGATGGATGTCTTGTATCTGTGGTGGAGGAGGAGGAAAAGGGGGCAAATGAGTGTCTGTCTGTCGTGGCGTTGTTTGAGAGACTGCCTTTAGCGGCACCACTGTCATTTCATAACTCACAACATTGATCGGTTCTCTTTCTCAGCATACGAAGAAAAAAGCGTCCAGAGCAGATAAGGGAGTGGGGGAGGAGGAGAGCTGAGTCCGCCGAAGGCTAAATAAAGACTGTCACTCCCAGATCAATCACAGGTGATGGGCCTGCTAGCTCGATAGTGTTTAATGGCACGGGCGCTCGAATGCGGACACGAGAGTGAGACTGTCGGAGGAGAGTTGGCTTTAACAAACTTTAGTTGCATAATAATTGAAACCCTATTGTGAGCTGAAGCCTGAAATGGAAAAAAACGTGTGTGTGTGTGTGACCCACGGCCACACATTAACGAGCTCAAATCATTACTGTACAAGACGCCTACGTTTCTTTGTTCACTTGCTGGTTGGTTGTGTTCTCATTCCAGTCGAACCGAGCTCACTTAGAAACGGTCCGAGGCCGCCTCTCTGTGCCGGGTGTTGTGTCCTGTTTGCACCAAAGTATCATTGCTGTCTTCACTACGGCCCAAAACAAACCGCACCACAGCGAGTTGGATGAAAACGGGCTAAAGGTTGACTCGTGACAGAGCCTTGAAGCGTCTGCAAGCGGACAAAGTGACGTCACACCATCGGACAAAGCAGGTCCCTTAACAGTGGCCCTCGCCATGCTGGCCAGAGAAAATGAAGAGTTTTGAGGAGTTTTTAGAATGGAGTATAAAAGATCCAAACCGTCAGCTGATGTTTGTGCGACCGTCTTTGCGCAAAGTATAACCTTACGTATAGCCTTACCCTTGCATGCATTTGAATGTCAAAACCTTATCAGCCTTGAAACCAAGTTAGTATCTTGCGTGGGAAGACATTTTGAATCAGAAACGGCACAAAATGATTTGGGATTATCTATAGTGCGGACCACACAAAAAGCGCTCTGTCTATTTATTCCCACCCAACCTTTCTCTTTTGTCCATATTGCAAAATGTCTCCGGCAACATGTGATATTGGGCTAAAGCAGTCTTGGTCACATTTTTTTTTATATTCTCGCCAGTTTCATTCAAATGTGAGAAGAACCCTGAACTAGAAGAGCTTTCTTTGTGCCCACATCTCTGATACTTTACCTTGAGGTGAACATAGTTTGACTACAAAGCAAGTATCCTTGGAACACACACAAAAACACACAAAGTCCAAATACTTGTGTGTGGTAGACGTGTGAAGTCCAATTCATGGCAGCTCTTCCTCTTTAGCTTCATTATCTGTGCTGGGAGACTCAGCTGCCCAAGAAGAGGTCGGTAGTCATCAGTCATCCTGTCCTTCAGTCTGACTGGCTGTCAGTCTCTCACACACACACACACACACACGCACACACGCACACGCACACAGAGGTCTAGAGACTCAGGAAGTGGTTTTCAGCCAGCTGCCTGCATACGTAAACCTCAGATGGGTTATCTGTGAGTGTTTATTTGTACATTTAAACAGGTCCACACACCACTAAAAGTTATTATTTTTTTTCTCGACTTTATTGAACAAATTAAATTAATTCATTGTGTGATTCCTTCCGCCTACGATGAAAACATGAGCAACCTTATCCCCTAATGTGAAAGATAATGATCTTGTTTCGCTATTGAACGCGTTATCAAGGTTTTTCACCAACCCTCAAAACCCCTTACGATCGGACCACACTTCAGATTGATTATTCAGATTGGGCTATTAATCAGATTATTAATTGAAAATTGGTCAATAAGCACAGCTCACAGTCTTCCTGTTTAGTGAAACGGGACCGCCGTGTCGAAAAATTCGGAGTAAAATGCAAATAAATTGCTTATTATACAATTTTAGAAAATGAAAACACAAGAAAGGGTTAAAGCACCGATCTCCTGCTGGACTAAAATACAAATTGTACGAGAGTAATGTATTAAAATCCTCAGTCATCCATCTCTCCCATCACATTGGCGTCCGTGTTCATAAACGTGACGATCCACAACAAGTCAAAGAGACACTTTTGCTGTCGGTGCGCCACCCCTCTGTTTTTATGCGACTGTATTTCTCGCCCTACGCGCCCAGTGAAGCATGAGCGTATGGCCATACAGACAGCCATTTACAACAAGCAGGCTGGTGCATAAAGACCTGCAGCGCAATTCTGTACAATATTATGTACTGTACGTATCCAAAATGCAGTGTTGCATTTCACTCATCTGAGCAAAACATCTGAGGGAAAAAGAGTAACTGCTCTCTGGTTTGAATAACAATTCTACATGCAGAACAGGAACTTGACGACCTGAAGTATCCCTCAAACAGACGTTCTCATAAACCCAAACCCATAATCCTGCGCCGCTCAGTCGACATATTTTTTTTTTATGGAGAGAAATGGCCTCTGTGTTCCCTTGGAATGATGAATTTAATAACGGCTTGTGAACGCTTGGACAAGTACACCTGCCGAATGCAAGTATATTAGGATTTGTATAGGGTATGTGTCAATTCAAAGCTATAACTTTGTATTTCACACATGCGGGAGTTGTTTTGTTATGCTGCTGACTTCGTTTTTGACCTTAAAACAAAAATGAGTTTTCATGTTAAAGTGCCTTTCCCAAAAAAACTACTCGTAAATCCAAAACGTTGGGAAATGATGTGTGCCTGTATTCAATATCATATCATCCCTATCTGGTCCTGACATCTACAGCTGAGCTGATGGAGTCTCCCTCATCATTACAGCCACCAAAAAGCCTGTAAAATCTAACAAGACTTTTAATTAGGTCGTGCTCTCTTTATCAAAATACTAATGAACAAATTAATGAATAAAAACTTTCTGCTGCTCAACTTGAGGAGTAACTTCAGTCTTTTACTGCCTTTGAGTCTTTTGTCTGCACATTGAGGCGAAGACGCACCGCTAATGCATGTCTTACAAGATAAAATTTGGGAAAATAAAAATTTGGGAGCATGAAATTGGACAAAAGATAATGGATACATGCGTAATCCTAGTGAGAATGTGCCATTTCCCTTCAAATCCTTTCCATACATGATTGAAATGTTTTCCCGGCCATGTAAATTATCGTACCATCTTAAAAAAAAAAAAAAAAAAGCACACAATGTTCTTATCATTGATTTCCAAAGAGCCGCTGCGTCTAATAACCTTGTAGCTATACTGCAAATTACTTTGCTGTTACACAATCGCTCCCATCTTATCTCTCATTTGCATGCCTATAAATGGAAATTAGGCCGTTATTGGAACCTGCACAATGTACACCCGCCCAGCGTTAACCCACAGAAATCTATTACTCGAATGTGTGTGATATGTTTATGCAGATTTGGAGTCACCTGACCATAAATGAGCATCGAAGACTCTTGTTGACGAAGAGGCGCGCTGCCCTCAGTGTCCAGGGAAGCGTGGAGGTGATCCCTGAAACCCAAACGTTCACGCACGCACACCACCTCCTTTTTATTTTTGCCTTGGCCCCTCCTGTGACTGGAAGTGATGATGATCTGCAGTAATTGAGGAAGACGTATGTTGAATGCAGTAGGAGAGAGGAGGCACTGGAGGGCGGAGGAAAGTGTAAACTGCTGACACAGATTTTGTCCCAAAACGCCGCTTGGTACCTGTGATTGACAGCATTTCAGTCTCCCACGGGTCGACGGACATGAAATCTGTAAATTGTAACACCCCAATCCTTCCCTCCAGCGACTAAAGACAGGAAATTATAAAAGTTGTGACAGTCGAGTTTATAAATACAACTCAAACTTAATAGCATTTGTGTAAAGTTAAGAGCACTGACAACTCCACAATTCTGCACATAAGTAACACAGCTGTAAAAGTGTATTTGCAGTTTTTCTATGTGTGTGTGTGTTGGTGCATGTATAGATGTGTATGTGAGCGGTAGCCAACTCGGGAATGTGTTTTATATGCTAATTTTGTTAATGTGTATAAGCTGCTCCAGCCCGTTCTCATTAGGATTTCATTAGTCTCTTTTATGGAAATGCACAGCGACTATACTGCAGAGCGTCGCCTGCAGTAAAGCTGAGCTGCTTCCTCACACTAAAGCCGAAGTTATACTTTACGCGTATAAGAGTACGCACGTTTGTGTGACGTGCATTTCAACGTCAAACTTTCTTCTTCTTTTTTTCAAGCTTAATGCACCACTGTGCAACTTTCACAGGATTGTCTATGCGGCCGATACACTGCAAGTGGGAGTGTAGCAATCTACTGCGATTGTGTGGAGTGCACGCACCCTCCAAGCAGTCTGCAGGTGTTTGAGATATTTCTGTTTTTCTTAACGCAAATAAAATAAATGTATAAACAGTTTGTCATCCTGGATAGATCTTTCAAAGGCATTGCAGACCCTTCTGTCAGCATCTCTTTGTTATATTTTGTCAGGTCAGTGCAGTTAGTGACAGTGTGGGCTCCACGGTTGCTCTGACAGCTTGACTCAGTCGCAGAGGGGGGTGGGGCTTAGTGGAGGTCATTTTCGTGTGTATTCTTATCGGGAGACTCGCAGTTTTCTCGTTTAGGATCTCGTTTAGGAAGTCGGTGCGACAACTGAGTCCAGAATGTAGAATAGAATTAACAAACTTCACCGGTCAGACGGGCATAAAACATAAAGGGGTGACTCATCGTCGCACTGCCCTACAGCATTTTTGCTGATTGTGTCGTATCGGTAGGAACTATTTTAAAAACTTGAACTTTTAATTAAAACGCTGCGACGCTGTTGGTCGGAGTTTGATGAAACTCTGAGGGATATTACATTTGAGCTCCCTGTTCTCGTAATTAGAATATCAGCACTGATATGGCCTGAAGGCTGAAGCCGAAGATTCAACTTTTAGTGAGAACACGTGGCTCATGATTACCTGTGTCGATCAGGAGTGCCGACATGATCACCGTTGGATTGTTACTGCAGATTTGAAGAAAGAAAAAAAATATTATTGAAGTATTCTGGCAAGATCTAATCAGACTCGGACAAACTTAAGTACTTGTGCTTTAGCTCCAGCCCTCGCATCGGGGCGGCAGTAGTCCTGGAGCATTGTTGACTATAAAAGTAAGGTGCAACTATGCTTTCGGGCTTCTCTATCTCTCTCTCTCTCTCTCTGTGTCTCTCTCTCTCTCTCTCATATCCTCTTCCCTTCAAGAGAAAGCAGTGTGCCGTGAAATTGGGATCTAAATTACGAGGCCAGTGTTCTATGTGTGAGGGTTTTTAAAAACGACCCGCATCGGCTGGATCACGACAGTCGGCAGCAGAATATTCAAAGGCCCGACTTCGGTTCGAGACGGATTCTCTCCGTCTATCCGCTGTCGATAGACGGAGAGAATGTTTCCCTTTTATCGCCTCGCGGAGGATGAGCCGGTTATATCGGCTTCATCGCTGTCATCATTATCAGCGCAGGCCCATAAGAGAGATGGTGACGATTTTGGGAGTTGGTTATAAATCAGGGCTGCTTCCCCTGTTTGTCTGCCGCATGCTCTCCTCTCCGTTTTCCAATGAAAGGTTGTCTTTATTTGAATAATAAGCTTCTTATCGCAGGGAATTACAATTCTGCTGGCCACTGCATCCTCTCTATATCACTCTGTCTCGCTCTTCCTCTCTCCTCCTCTTCTACTTACCCTTAATCATACACCCCCCCCCCCACCGCCATTCCCTCAGGCTTTATCTTTTGTCCTGGCCCTCACCTCTCCTTGTCCCTCCGTCCCCCAACTGAAGAGAAAGTGGAGATATTGGAATCTGAAACATAACTCAGGCCATTCTGTTTTCTTATTTTTCCCACACCAGAGTCGTGACAAATGAATGACTGCGGGATACTCGCCTGCGAATAATTTGCATCAAAACAGCGATGCGGATTTGCAATAGTTGCAGCGCCTTTTCAGAATAAGGTTCAAACAGATTTGCGCAGAGAATCAACTACTGGAATTATGTTGACCCAGAGCAACGCCTGGCACTCTGAGGTGTATTGTTGTATAGTCTAAGATACTGTAAGCCGTTTTATTGAGTTTTTCTTTTGCAAAATGCTCTGATTGAATACGTGAACAGTTACGTAGTGAACTCCGTATATCTAGAGCTTTTATTGTAAAAGGTATCTTGATAGATATGGTCGGCTCTGCCTTTGTCAAAGTTGAAAGGGGTAAAGTTTCCCCTCTTGGTTCAGGCCACTGAACATGTCCATTCCGCACAACGTGATTGGTTGATGCCTGTGTTTTAAAAAACTAAGTAGCTTTTTGTGACCTGTTTTAAGACATGTTTCCATGTTCTGAGACGTTTGGAATGTGCAAAATCAGAACCGATGAAACAAACGGTGAAAATAAAATCCATCTTGTTTATAATAGGACCTTTTATATACTCTATGCTGGACCTGTAAAGCTGTACAAAATACAAAATAATAACTGTTGTCAGGCCATGGATAAACTGAGGATTAAACACTAATGTGATTTATTCCAGAATGAATGTCAATGTCAGATATCCCATCAGAACAGCACCAGAAATCCATATCAAGCCATGTAAGGCTTCATGGATCCATGCTGAACATGCGGACAAATGTATCATTGTGCAGGAAGATGATGGGAACCAAATGTCCAGATTGAAAATTGGTTGTACTTCTGTACATTCTGCTCCTGGAGCTCTTGTCTTGATCGTAAAACACAGATCTGAAAGCATTGATGGGTGTTTTTGTTCCTGAAATCAGTGTTGAAATAACCGACATGGGTCATCAGTTACAGGACAAATGTACATGTAGTGATTTTGCTCCACCTCCTTGTCCCAGATGGAGATATGCCCGCCCATACGTTTGAACCCGCCCAAATGCATTGCACATAAATACCATATGGAAGGGGCCAGCAATGCAGCTCTTGCTTATCCGATTGGTTAGAGGAGTATAGGATGTTGAAAAAGCCATTTGTCAGCAGTACATGCCACTCAAGCCAACAAGATGTGGACAAAACTCAATTTCAGCATTAATGGAATAATACCACGGTTAATGTGCCGTCTACTGGAGCAGAACAGGAGGTCAACCCAGGGTCAAACCATTGGATGTTGGGTGGCAGACCACGTGGGGCACATCACTCAATTTGCACTCACGGCTAATTCAGATTTCCGCCATAGTGATCTTGAATTAAAAAAAATAATTGGATTGTCCAGCGGTTCCGTAGTCTTCTCCTTTGCACACATGTATTACCTGCCCCGAACTGTCAGTCAACTTGTTCCAGAAGATACTTTGATAGTAATGTGTTTTTCCTCTTTTTTTCTAGGGTTACTTCCTGCTGTTTGAGTCCATGTTGGACTCTGTCCTGTACGCCAGAGACCTCTACCTGGCGGACGGCGGCTCAGGTAGGTCACATCTCCTCCTCACCACAAAATCAAGGGTCAGCTACATGATTTTTCTCCTGGCATTGTCATTTCATTCCTCCAAAACCGTGTCACGAGGCGTTTCTCTGCTTTGTTAACAATAAAGTGACACAGGCGGCCAAAGCTACCTCCCACCGTTTGGGGGGCATGAACATGGGCGCTCTCCAAAACCCACTTGCGCCAACTTCGAATCAATCAAAGGTTCAGTGCGTCAAGTAAACACAATATCATGTGACCCAACTGCATTGTAACCAATACAGACTAATAAAAACATTTTTGTACAAATTGTACGCGTGTTAATACAAGCGGCAAACACTGCAGTGATATAGGGTGACGCACAGAAGTAGCCAGAAATATATGAGCGAGAATGGTAAGATATTTCTTTCAAAATATGGGATGACTACAGAGGTGGGTTAACAAACAGCTGAGGCTCAGCAGCTCACCTCACCCCGACGCAGCTGTTTTAAAGACAACATGTCTCCTGTGTCGCTGGCCTGCAGGGTGGGTACTTACACACAGGAGTTGAGTTTGGGTGTTGTCGTTGCACTTTTTGCCTAACTAGCAGCATGGGGACATCGGTACGACCTCATGCGCTGCTTGGAATTTTAGTAACAGTGAATTAAAGACCTACCTGACCTGTCAATTACATTTTGGGGTCATACAGTAACAATAATTTTGAATACTAACAACAATAGAAAGGAAAAAGACAAAACCTAAGACAGTTGTAAAATATATTAGATGTACATTTTTAGTCAAATTAAGTGTGTGTGTGTGTGTGTGTGTGTGTGTGTCCAAGGGTCATCCCATACATACCACCGACCAGATTTAATGGCTTGTGCCAAATGTGACCCAACTAAGGAACAGTTCCAGCACACTGCTTTTAGTGGCTCGTTGGGACATGAGGGAGAGGTCACACTCTCTCTCTCTCACACACACACACACACCTGCATGGAATGACCCCACCTATGGAGACAGATCTGATAGTGAGGGAGATTGGACAGGCGAGCCTGTGACCAGAGTGGGGCAGAAAGTGACAGGTCAGAGGACACCGTACGGTTCGTCATGAGCCTTTAACCCTGTCGCTCCCAGAACCGGTCGCTCCCTCCGGATCTACTGCCACTCAAAACCAGGAAAAATGTCAGGAGGCCCCATCCACTTTAAAGCTCTCCAGCCTAAAACAATCATTACATATTTAAGTCCCTCCCGGATGTTTTCGTTTTAATTTATGTTGTGTTCGACCACGTCTACAGAGATTCATAAGCATTGTTTTCAGTTCTCAGTGTGTAGTAGCAGTGTGATTGTATTAACCGTGACCGGGATGCTGGTCTCTAGTGCGGCCCCTGCGTCGCTATCGTTGAAGGAGTAATGTTGACGAGGACTTTACTTACAAAATGATAATAGTATTTATTTGTTTTTCCCAAAAGAAACCTCCCAAGATCGTCACGTTGATATCAACGGATGTTACGATAACAATTTTTTAGCTAAAACTCTTTTTTTCAGGCGGTTTCAAAGTGTATCCAGATAAACTACAGTCTGACCAGTTCAATATTCTAGTGTCATGTCATTAGTTGTTGCAGCTGTTCTTAGTGACATTATGAGAAATTGAGACAATTAAAAAATCATAAATTTAGGTCAGTAAGAGATTCATAGTTTCACTAATTTTATCACTTCAGTTTGTTCCGCATGTCTCAGTCAGCATGCATGGAGGTTAGTTACTTGCGTTAATACTACGAGTGGAGGCTCCTCTGTGTTGTTGTTTTTTGTTCAGAAGCAAACATGCCCGAGGCGATATTTATGTGCAAATCTGTGAAGCAAATATTCCTTAATTTCAGTACAGCCGAAACGCGCCAACGTTACAAACCTTTTTTAATTTATTGAGTGTTGATCTTAATGCAATTTCTGTGTCATATTAGATTCATCAACTTCTTTTCTGTAGTTTATTTTCAGATGTGTGTGTGCGTGTGCGCGTGTGTGTGTGTGTGTGTGTGTGTTATAGCGGCTCGCTCATTCTCCCCACTACATTAACCTCTCCTTCCATTCTTAAATGTGTCCCTGCATGCCTGGCACAGCACAGCGTCCAGGGAAAAGGGATCTGTTTTGTCCCATGCACCCCCCAACACACACACACACCGTCTTTCCCTCTTTCACAGCCGACCAATGGGGGAGATGGAGATAGCAAGAGGGGGGGTTGACAAACGGGCTGTGAGCAGCGAGTCGAGAAGGACGCAGATGTGAAAGCCATGAATCTGGGGACGCCCGTGTACCCCCCAACCCCCTCCTTCCTTTTAGTCTTTCTCCCTCTCCATCCACACCACAGCACCCCCCTCTCGGTCTCCATTTCCTTTTCTGTGTGTGTGTGTGTGTGTGTGTGTGTGTGTGTGTCAGACGGGCCTGTCCCGATTCTGCCCAATCAGCATTCTGCTCCCCCCACTCTCTCACCTGGTCCTTGTAATTACTCACTCGGTTCAGTAATGAGAGTAAAATGGAGTGACAAGTGGTGTGTGTGTGTGTGTGTGGGGTCATCAGGTACGGTGACACTCACGCTAATATTGACAGGGCCATGAGTTTCCCATCACTGAGCCGTCGTCATCCATTCACACGTTTTACGTGTTGAAGGTGACTGAGCACGGACACACGTGCCAGGTAAAACGAATAACACGTGCAGCAGTTAGAATGGATTTAAATTCTCTGGACTTCTTTGTTTCTTCTATTCTTCTCTTTCCAGTTTTCCTCTTCCCGTAAAAAAAACTTAAATAGCTTTTGTTTGAGAAAATTGCACTGTAAATTAAGTTTGTTAACCCTTGTTGTGGTTGGAAACATAGCAAAATGTTCATAGAAACTTCTGAAAATACTGCTTGATAAAAGCAGTAGCTGCTTGTTGCTTAATGTATTCTGTCGCTAAAGCCACTGCTAACTCGATTAGCTACGGCTAACGCGTGTTGTTACTATCGTCATAATTTCTGTCATAGACTAATATTTAATGTGATACCAATATTTCAACCAGCCTAGCATCATCTTGAATATGGACGAACACTTATTTAGACACGTGTTGCTTGACTTTCATCGAAAAACTTTTTCACAAGATTGCATACAAACCCTTGTATGAGAATAAGTTTATTTAGGACATTTTCACACAAATGTCTATCGGGATTAAATTATGAAGTGATGCCAATTTGGACAAACATGGATGTAAACTGCCACATGACCTGTTGGCAGAGCCATACAACCTCGAGGCGGTAATTCTAGTCTCATTAGAAGTGATCATAATGCCATAGTCGTGGATAGTGGTCCTCCTGTTATGCACATCTATACTTCCATTGCTGCCACTAGTAGCAGTAAGTTGTACGTTAAAATATGAAGTTTGGTATATCCTCATGAGTGTATTCCCAACTCTAGTTTAGGCCCGGGGCCTCTGAGTTGGCTAATGTTACTTCACAGTAGGGGTATCAATGGCTTCAAGCGTCTCAGCGCTGGCTTAATCACCAAGCATATTACCCCATACAAAGGAATCTATTCGGATGTGAAAACACAATGAAAAGGACATTAAAGCTCACGTTTAATGCTCATTCAAGACATGGATAATGTTTATTCAAAAGACAGTATTACAGTGTGTAATAAGAGGAGCGACAATAATCACTGCCGATACTCAGTCTTCAACGCTTTTGAAAAATGAAACTAGACACACAGTTCCCCAGTGGCTGACTGACATTCTTTTAAAGAAAAATAGTGTTTTCTGAGGCTGCAGGTTCAGTCAGTGAAAGAAAAAGAAAAAAGAATGATCTTGTTTGACCAAAATACATCCAGGGTGATTTTCAGCAGCAGTCATTTCTTTCAGGTGATGGAGACACTGTCAACTGTGAAACCATGTGTTTTTAAACTGTTCCGGCCACTGGCACAAGCTTCACAACCTTCCAGTGCCGGTGAAGTCGCTCAAAATGCCACTTAAGGCTCATGGCATTAAGGAGATGCACACCTGCCTGGCATGACCGTCCCATTAGAAATGCACTAAATGCATTCATCAAATCACTGGACCTTTGAGTGCTGTTATATTGTGTTAGCTCAGTGCTCATGGGACAATGAAATATTTTAACAATCACAGACGGTAATAGTTGGGTGTCCACATTTTTGCCATCTTGTGTAAAGTATGAAGTATTAAAGTAGGACAAAATGGCCATCAGGCCTGTTTTGTGTTCATGTGATGGATACTGTCATTACGGCAGCCTCATGGAATTGATGCAAAGCTCCACACCCACAAGATGTTAAGGCGTTCTCAATTGAATTTGGTCAATGGTTTTCAAGCCATTCAATTTGTTGATATTAAGCTTGTCTCAGAAACGAGAGTAGAAGTTTATGGGACCGGAATTTGCCCATGATTAATGATCTTTAGTTTCGTGGAAAACACATCCCCGAAGGGATTCAGTCTTTGCTGACCAGGCGGTAGTGTAGCCCGCTGCAACAAACCTCCAGAAATATGGACCGTGATACATTTGTTTGGTGTTTCTTTTGGATGTGTAGTGCATGTTTAGGAGGTTTAATCAATATTTAAGTGCATTGTCAATAGACCTTGCTTAACAGTTTTTTTTTCCAATAGATAATTCAAGAACTAACAATAAAAGTGACAGTTTTTAACCCCTTAAATGGCTTGTAGATAGAGCCCAAGTGCAGAAATAGACTAGAGACCATCTTGTGACGGAATCACACCGGCCATGACGCCAAACCGGACCAGGGGCATAAAATGGCGCCCTTGCATGGACCACACCCATTTTGATTTGTAAAGTTTCGTGACTGCATCTTGCACAGACAGAATCTGTCCACAGACATGTAAACACACACAAGTACTCAAACCCGTTTCTGTGGTAGTTACCGCTGCAGTAGGTGTCTCCACAACCACATTTGGCTACGATGACACACACACACAAAGACTCCAACCAGGCAGCCACACGCTGTCGCAGCTGGTAATGAATCCAACTGCCACCAGCTCTGAGCAAAGCCTCTCTGCTGGTTGCGGATTTTATTTTATTAATTCTTTTGGCAGAGCCCCTTTTTGATGGTTGGTGTCCAGGGTCCTCCTTCTGGCTGCCGGCCGGCTAACATCGCTAACGGCACTGCCAAGAGTGAGCAGCACCAGAGGAGCTGTTGTAGCATGTCGCAGGTGGTCTCCACCTGCTCTCTCTCGCTCTCGCTCTCGCTCTCTCTATTTATCTGTGTCTGACTCCACTTTCCAATTTCCTCTTCTATCTGGTTCCTCTCGACGAGGTCGTTTAATGGTGAAATGAGGCCTTTTCATCACACTGCTAGCACACCAAAGGAAACGAAAAAAAAACTGTTTTCTAAAATAAATATATGTTTGTGACGTGAGCAGCGTGAAGTCACCTCGGTGATTTCAGTGCAGAGAATGTTGTTCAGGTAATGTGGGAACATATGGTAATGTTTTCACAACGGGACCTGAATGTGAAGACTTGAGGCTGACTTTTTATACTTATTATTTGTGTGTGTGTTTGATGATCAGTCTCCCATCGCTCCTCTTTCCTCCGCAGTCTATCCAGACCTTTGTAACATCAGCCTGGCTGCAGTTGGAAACGCACAGAAGCACCAAGACCACATTGCATTCTGGGATGACGTGTATGGCTTCAACATGGCGTGCATGAAGAAGGCTGTGGTGCCTGAGGCTATGGTGGAGGTGGTGAAAGAAGACACACTCATCTCTGAACCTGCGGTCATACAGGTAAACATGAGTTATGTACTTCAACATTCAACCTGTAATGTGGTGGCTTTGTAGGTCCAATAATAGTACTGATATTTGAAACTACAAATAGCCAACATGTTTTACTGATATTCAGTATATCTGAATAAAATGCAATACCAGTTTTAGTTACAAGTTGTAATCTATTTAGCCCTCTGATCAACAGTTCTGCTGAGGTCTGAGATTTATATTTATATTGATTGTGTGTTGGTTCCAAACTTGGGGGTCTGGACCCTTTTGAGAGGTCATAAGATGATTACTGGTGTTGGAAATATTAATAACAAAAACTTTGTTTGTCTTTCACACTTGGATCTAATCGTTGGTTTGTTCTTATGAAATCCTGGACAATGTTTCATCTTCAGGTATCTAAAAATGAAAATGATTCAAATTACACAGCCTAAGAAGTCAAAATCACTCTTCTGTTTAACTGCGGTGATCAGAGTGGATCTTTTGATTTTTGTCCTCTGTGGATGACACCAACTCCCCAACATCTGATATTTAACACCTGCGTCTGCTCGACGTATTTGCAAACCAATATGTTGATCTGATCTTAATGTACAAGGATCTTGGAGGCTACAAGTCAGAGAAATAAGAGTGTGTGTGTGTGGGCCACAGACTAGGAATGATAGCCGGAGTTAGCTGTGGAGAGCGAGATAGGGCCCTGAAGGTGTGTGTGTGTGTGTGATGCTGTAGCACTGGGTGATTGATCTGTCTAATCCTTGTTTAAGTTCCTCTTAGGGAAACTTCATTACTCTCAGCCCCCTGTGGATAGAGCGGTTCTCACTGACGGGAGAGCGCACACATAACACAGAGATAAAACAAACACACACACAGTCCAACATATAAGAGCACAGATACCCCTTCTGACTCTCTCTGTGTAAGGATGCTCTCCCTCTCGTCTCACGCACCACTTGTGCGTTTCTTCGCTGGTTGCTAAGTAGCATGTCCTCCACCCATCTGTGGATGTGATGAATGAGGGGAGAACTTGATATAATGGAATTTGAATCCTCTAATCGATAGTTTCTCCCCTCCGGTGACAAATAGACAGCCCCCGCTGCCCAAATTACATGGACTCTCATCTATTGCCTCCCGTTGATACGATCCAATAGCATTCCATTAAGGCTGGCTGCTACGCCGTAAAATTGAGAGCCCTTCAATGGAATTAAAATTCCTGCAAAATAGATGAGTTGCTTTTTGTCTTCTTTTCCTCTCATTGCAAACAGATAGGAATGTTCAACTTGCAACCATTGGATGTAGCTTTAAACCTGCCTTATATAACGTGTTTAATGTTCTCAGTCATAATTTCCACAATTTTAGAAACCTGTATGTATTCCGCCACCAGTAGGTTTCAGTTGGGGGGGTATGTTGTCAGTACTTGGCAACCATCTTTCGTATTATTATTATTTATTTTTTACGCCTGTGGCTGAGTCGGTTGGAAAAGGTGCATTTCCATCGAGCTGTTTCTTAAATTGTCGCATAAAAAAATCTTGAAATATCGCAAAAAAGTGTTTACGCTTGGCTTGGGTGGAAAAGTTGATGGGTTGCATTGATTACCTGCAAGCTTTTGTTCTGTTGATTGTTGATTGTGTCGTCCCTATTTATCATCATTTTTTTTTTTTAAGTTGTGCATTTTACGCTGTGTTTATTCTGTCTTTCTTCAGACGTTTGACTGTAACAGAGTGTGTCTGTCTGAGCTGGAGTTTGCATCAGATTTCAGCCTGAAGATAAAAAACACCACAGACTGCACAGTAAGTACACATACGCACAATCACACATAAAATTGATCTTAAAATGATAATATTTTAAATATATTTATCTGATAGAACCTTGTGAAACGAAAAAGACTTAATTGTGTGATTTATTTCATCAGCATGTCATATCTACTGTTGCTGAGATCTCAAACGCGAAATACTTTTTGAAGAAACACTCATGGGATAATTTGTCTTCACTTGGGCACATTTGATCCCGATTTTAAATTCAGTCCAAATGTTAAACATTAAAGATCCAGTGTGTACGATTCAGTGGCATCTCGGCTCACACCTTCCTTTCGTTACCTTAGAATGAACCATTCATTCTAAGGTAACGAAAACACAGTTTCAGGTGATTTTAGCCAAATGAAAACATCATTATTATTATTATTTTTCCTTTTCTGCCCATTGATCCCCCAAAATCCAACACACGGGGCCTTTTTTTTAAGAGCTACACAAAAAAATGACCTAAGACCAACATTTGCCCAACCGCTACCATTTATCAGAGAGGCGGTGTGAAAGGAACAAGGCAGTACAACCAGCAGAGACATCAGTCAGCTCATGTTGATGGATTGTGTTCCTGTATTTAAGAGGATGTCTGTCAGTGTGATATTTAATAGAGTTTCAGATTGAATCAGAGCAGGGAGGCTTAATGTGACTTTGAATTACATGTCATACAACATAGTGAATGTTCACAGCCTGTTTGCTCCGTCATTCTCTCAAACACACTCGCTCACACAATCGCAGGCCGCCTCTCATGTTGGAGCCCGAACTAGTCACAGTGTTAAAGAAAGAAAAATAAGTTTGTATTGGCAGAAGATTCTCGTTGGGGCGGTAAAGAGGGCCCTCCTTTAATCGCAAGGGTGGCAGTTTGATTCCGGGCTCCCACTGTCCACTGCATGGCAAAGTGTCCTTGAGCGAGACGCTGAACCCTGAAGTTGCTCCGCGGGGCGTTTTACTGCCCACTGCTCCTAAATGCTTATGATGGGTTGAATGCA
Organism: Taurulus bubalis; assembly: GCF_910589615.1. Lineage (NCBI taxonomy): Eukaryota > Metazoa > Chordata > Actinopteri > Perciformes > Cottidae > Taurulus > Taurulus bubalis. Next base: position 26,355,488 of record NC_136592.1, read on the forward strand.
GAGGTCAAATTCCATGTATGTACCTGAAAGTATGAGGTGAATATAATTTAAGCTTTACGTCCCGGTCCTATTATCCAAAGCTGAGGTACTGTTTGCAGTGGAAATTAACATAGTTTCCTTGTGAGAAATCAACAGTACTTTAAGCACGTTAGTCTTTTAATGCTTTATTACAGGATAAGATATAGAAAGATTATAACGCGGTTACAAGTCATCACAAGTGAGCCATAGTACCGACAGAAGTAATGGTACATTCAGCTGAATGGTTCAGAATGTTCTTCCTCAGCCTTGTCCTAATAAGAAATATCAAAAAGGATTCAGCCCAGTAAACTGATAACACCCCCATTCATGCATCTCTCTAAATCTAACTAAATGCAGTGAATTAACCCAAAGACAAAAATCAGGAGTCCCGTGTGAGACACGCTCGACCTTTGAGTCGTGGCGTGTCGGTCAATTTGACCGACGACCGCAACGCTAAATTGAAACGTGTGTCCTCAGTGGGGGTCAGCTACCGGCACCAAAGCATGGAGAATGGTTTACGAGTCTATTTGGTGAGGTGCTAGCAGCTACCATAACTACCCCCCCCCCCCTTCCCCAGGCCATCCCCACATTTCTCTCTGTAGTACCAGCCGACTACAGCGCAGCCTCACTACTGCGGGCTCTGGCACTCTGGCTCCGTGAGAAGTGATCCGTCTGTAGAAAAAGCCCATTGTGTGGGAGCAGCTTTGTGTTGCGCTGCAGTGTTCCCTGCACTGCCTGGCGTATTGGTTTAATGGACAATCAATAGGTGGTTATTATCTGGCCCGCGCTCCCAGGGTAAGGCCGGTGAATTTAATGGGATTTGTAAACATCCTCTCATTTTTCCTGTCCCTTTGTGCTCTGTAATTGAAAACATCCAGTTTCTATATCTAGGGTATGAGTCCAGTCATGTTCGGGGTCCTGCAGCAAAACAGATGATGGGATCGCATCCTATCCCATTGTTTTTTTGGGCGCACAACCACTCTTTCCCCACGTTCTTCCTATTTCTTCCAATCATCCTCAGTTATTGTGCAGGAGCATACACGCACCGTATGTGTCTTTGCACGTCATGTATATGAGTTATTATTCAGTCGCGCTATCAGACTTTTATCCAGGTGCCTCTGGCTTTGTATAACGCGAGTATTCCTCGAGAGTTCGTACACGTTGTAGAGGCCCGCCTCCTGCGTCCAGCCTGCTCCTGTCCCTGGGTTTACAGATGGGTTATTGACCTGCAGGAGCTAGTGTGGGGCTACCGTACGGATACTGATCTCTAGTCAGTATCGGCTGCAGCCCCTCAGTAGCAGTTAAGGCTAGGATGTGTGAAGGGTAAACCGCTCCTGGACCAGTGCTCCGGTGGATCGGTGAGGGAGAGCTGCTGCGCCTCCCGTCCTGTGATGGAGCGCCTGCTTTTGTTCTCCTGTCAACAGTCCATTCATCAGCTCGGCCTGCCTAACCTTGCATTAAATGAACAGCACAACCCCATGCGTCTGCGCCGTTCACACACACAAGACAAATCCTCTTTCTATTTTTTTTTTCCTCGCCTCCGTTTTTACATCTCACACGCTCTTGTATACATCGTGTCTGCTTTTGCAAGCCGTGATGCCTGGTACAGGATATATATGTGCTGAAACTTTCGTTAAAACTTGGATCAGAAATTCTCTCAGGGCATCTATACCCATCTATGCCTCCTTTTTTTTTTTATCCCCACAGCGCCATTATCCATTTGCCTGAACTGTAGAATCGTCCCTGCGTTAAGGCAGAACATTATGCTGAAGGTGTTGCAGAAAAGAATAAGTTTCTGTCTGTAATTAATTTTAACACTGCTGTCTCACTGCTGCTGATGTAGCTACTGTAGCGCTTCACAGGAATATGTCCCTGCAATCCATCTCTAGCCTGCTTTCCATCACATTTAAATTGTGTGTGTGTGTGTGTGTGTGGGGGCGATGGTGGCCTTCTGGAGTGTCGGGGCAGGCACTCGTCAACTTCAAGGACGATTTTCAGCACATTTACGAAGGAAATGTTAATGGAAAAAATCCACTCTTTAGGTCTCAACAGTACGAACATTCAGAGTTAGGTGATCATCTGACTGCTAATAAGAACGGTTTTGGCAGGCTATTTCCAGTCGGCTATCAACAAATGTTCTACATCCTGATTTATGTTGACGTCCTAGGAGTTAAAGGGGAAATGCACCGCTTCAGTCGGTTTACAAGCTTTGGGTAAAAATATGTACTGTGCTGGAATATATTTAATGGTGGTGCAGATTTGTTTGAAATTAGTTTTTCCTTGGTAACGTTCGTAAGGTGCTAGAGGTGCTACCAGACGGTATGCGGTTAAATTGCATTGTGGGTAATGTGAATGCCAGGTTTTTGGTTCTGCGGCATTAATCTTGATTTGGTTTTAAAAACTGTCTACTGGGAAATCTATGGAGACTCAACTGTCCACTAAACCAGAGACCCGCAGGAACGCACAACAACGGTACTGCTAGCAGGAGTTAAACCGCAGATTTTTTCAAATATATTGTCGACGTTCCTTTTAGGAGCCAGCCTCTGGTGGCCACTAGATGAACTGCAGCTCAAGATCCTTTAATTGATCTATTACGTTTTATTTATATAGCATCTTTCAAGCAAATCAAATGCAATTGAAAGTGCTTTACAAATGATTGACAGATCACAAGAGACTCAATCATTTGGACCCGTTTTACCAGTTATACACGGAGAAATCCATCACGGAAGAAGCACACAACTGAACGTGTGTCTAAACACACATCGCGGCAAGAACAGCAACATCTCAACAAAAGAAAAAATTATTTCATTATCACCCTGTCATCCAACATGAGCTAGATGCATCAATTTCAAGCACAGTGAAGGTTGTCTAACGGCATTGGGAAGAATGTGAGCAATCACGAAGCGGGATGGTGGTTACAGTAAATACGTTTCCATCAAAGGTGCTCCCAGGAATTTACTGAATATCCCATATTATTGATATAATATAACTGCATGAGCACACATGAAGGTTGACCTGCTCCTCTCTGTTTATCAGCAGTAGTGGTCGAGCTCGTCATCCTCCATAAAATACTGGTCATGATGACATGCTGTCTAGGCGATCACATCTAGTAGCATTGAAAGGCTTTGAGGTTTGAGACATGACTTCAAAATTGTTTATTTTTAGGAAACGCTGCAGGAGGAAATGTGGCCAGAGTTAGTTTTTCCCAAATCTCTAGAACAGAAAAAGTTATTGTGACCATTTGTCATGAAATGGGGGAACAAAGCGCCCATTTTCACCTCAACTGTGTCCATTGCTTTTTGTTCCTCGAGATAACAGTGAACACGGCTCAGCTGACCACAGTCGGCGTGAATCTGGAGCGCCTCTAAATGTCACAGTTCAGTTGTTTCATGTGTTCTAGAGTGAGGAACGGCGACTGGAGGTGCGCTGCGGCCGTGTCCGATTCGTGCTCCACCTCCCCGGAGTGGCAGCAGTCGGGTGGGGAGGGGGGGTGTTCACACCAACCCGCCCGTGAGGTGGTCCTGCTGGAAGCCTCCACGCCTGGATAAACCCCATCAAAAGCGCATTAGCCCTCTCTTCTCCCTCCCCCTCCCTCCTTTCCCTCCCCTTAACTCCCCCTACGTCGTATAATAGTATCTGGCCGGGCCACGCAGCTCGCTGACACACAGCCGGGCGAAAGGGGAGCGATGATGAATTGCTCCCCTGTTGGTGTTATCCATGATGATAATTATTAATCCCCCCTCCCCATCCCCACTCTTCCCAGAGAATGGGGGCCGGAGAGCTGCAGTGTAGCGGAGCCTCCTCCGTCAGGAAGCCCACTGTCATCACTTATCACAGACAGAGCCGGGGCCCAAGGCTAAACGCTGATGAAAATGAAAAGCGCTCGTTCTGATTTTTTGTGTGTGTGTGTTAAGTTTACCCACTTTTCTCCTTCTTGCACTCTCTGTTTGTCTCTCTCGCCTCTTTACACCTCCCTCACTCTCTTCGTCCATCATCTGCTGGGAAACGCAGGCCTCAGATACAATTTAATAACAGGGTTGTTTGTTAAAATTATCATAATTTAATGGAACACACATGTTTTAATTTAAAGTTTCTGATCATTCAAGTGCAAGGCGACAACCGGAACAGTGGTCATGTTTTGGGGTTTTAAATCAAATGACTTTGTGTAGTGTGAAATCCGTCGCTCACAGCAGTGTTGTAGTCTCCCCGAACCAAGACCAAGTCATGACCAAGACCAGAGTGTATCCAGACTAAGGCCAAGGCCAAGGCAGGGCTGGATCGAGTCAAGAACATTACAATAAAATGTGGAACGTGCAAACTATTGTTGCTTCTCAAATTGGTCTGAAAGATCCACATTCCCATTAAAAAAAACCCACATAGAGTTCCTCATTCACCTCTCTTATTGCCACGTATATTTCTGTCTGTCTGTGTACAATGAGAAATGTCTTCTATGAACAATCACAGTGTGGATGTCAACAAATACATCAGGCGATTTGTTGTGGTCTTGAGATAAAATCCTTTTTGTATGAGACGAGGCCTTCGAAAAGTGCTTTTTAGTCTTCAGAGACCAAGACCGATCTCGAGTCACTACAGAACTGGCTCGAGTTGCAGAAAGTGATCACCAACTCGGACATTTTTAGCCTCTTTCAGCTCATTGTTTTGCTGACACGGCACATTTACTGTTCAGTTTCAGCACTGATGAACCTGATTTCCTTCAAACAGGGTGCCGTTTTTAGCAAAGAACCTCTGATAGCTCATTGCACTACATCTCCAGCACCAAACAGCTGACTGAGTTCGCAAGTTAACAATAACCAAGTGAGGGAAGTGGAACGTAAAGCAAGCTAAAGAGTCTGATATTTTTGTTATCAAAAAATAAATATATATTGGTCTTCAAAAGGTGGACATGAACATGACTGTTGCGTAGATGGAAAACAAATGTTTTCTGACAAGTTGGCCATTACAACTTAATAAGCATTGATGGGTCAAAGGCTGCGTGCGTATCAATCGATGTTTGAGAGATGGAGCTAAAAGAGGGCAATCAAGCAAAAGTCAGAAACAAAATACTGCAGTATGTACTTACATAGGTGGTTTTACATAGTACAAGTGAAGATTGCTGCAGCTGAACCCCTTTCTGCTGTTGAATGACTGTTTTTAGTTCCCATCTGGAGTGAAAGTTTGAATCTGGATATGCCGTCTTACTGGGTGCCTTAAAGCCATCATTAAGTTCTTTCAATGGGCCCCAAGAAGTTTGAGAAACTATCTTTCCTTCGGCCCCGTTTAAATCAGAGGGCATTAAAAGCGGTGATCAGCTATCGGCTCGGTACAGTCTGTATCAGATGTGAGTCATCAAGGTCTTTATTGCTTATTGCTTACACATCTCTAGTGTTTTATACTTTTTCTTCTTCTCCCAAATGTGATGTTAATGGAGAAACGAGGGGTCGAGCTTCTCCCGTTTACATTAGTTTTTTGTATTTGCAAGTTTCACTCAGTGCCCCACATTATAAATTGCCCGTCTCGCTGTTGTGTGAAAGTTGCACAAACGCCGAAGTGACAATCAATCTCGCTTACGAAGCGTTGTCACGGGCGAGGCGCATTGAGGATGATCTCTGCCTCCCCGGCTAGGAGGGGTGAATCCAGCTCTGCCTGACGAGTAATTACGGCTAATTTCCTAATTACCTCGGTACCGAGCGTCTCCGTGGCGTTCATTAGAAGCCATAATTGCATTGGGGTTGACATGCTCTTTTATCCACTTCGGGTTCTTTTCTTGGCGGTTTGGTTGTGAGCTAGCGTTCCGCCCCTGTCTGTCTGAGTCGATAAAGGTTGATTGAAGCCTCTGTGTGTTGGATTGTGTTGGACACGGCATCCGGATAATCTGAGTCTGTGTGTGTCTGCATGTGTGTGTGCTGTGTGTAGATGCGCAATGGAAAAATTTATCGCTCTTGGCCAGTTTTTTATAGAAGCGATTTAAATACAATTTTGGAGGCTTTTATAGAAGCTGTGAACAGATGTTTAAAAAAAAAAAGTCAATAACTAGGAAACCGTTTCCCCAGCTTTCACATTATATTACAGCCACTTTCCCTTTTCCTGCTCCTATGTCCTGTATGTCTTCCCCATGTCTGTTTTCATGTCTCTACTGTCTTCTTTCCTCTCTCCTGTCCCCCTGTTCTCTCCTCCTCCCCCCCCCCCCCCCCCTCCATTGATTCGGCTCTTCTTTGTCTCAGAGAGCTGGCCTCCAAGTTGTCAGCTGCGTCAGGATTAAAAGCTATTAGTTCTGCATCATTGCCACTACAAGTGCGCTCCTGAGATTGATAGACTGCCTCTCTCTTCCTCCGGTGGGGGGAGAGAAATGGGAGGAAAACAAGCCCGGGGGTGGTTTTTACCTCACATATCTGACAGCGGTCACCTACAGGCACTCTGGACCCGGGACTCTCCCTTCAGTCCGTTGTCGATGTGTGAATTGGTGTTTACTTAGTTGTGTATATAGCTCTGCAAATCCACATCAGCAGAGTGTGTTTTACAAAAAGACTACATTAACATGCAGGCATTTTGTGAATTGGAAACCCCAATATGGAAGGAAAAGAAGTCTGAGTTCTAGTTTCTTCTTCTTTGGCTTGCCAAACTACTGTCTACATAACAATGGATTCCCTTGGAGCACAGATTTGTCAGTTGTCTAATTTGCTTTTCCCTTAGTGGGCATTATTCAGATGAACACACACCTTCCTGTTCATTTGAAAAAAGAAAAAAAAAACACATTAGTGTTTATTGTCGTGTACCCATTCCTCCTCTGTGCCGAGCGTTTTCACTTTGCTGTCACCAAAATAGCCACCTTTGCTAATTTTATGTAACAAGCTGGAATTCTTTTTGTCATTGTCAGCAAAATTGCCTCTGTGTCGTTGGAGGCGGCCACATCATTTTTTTTTTCTTCTTTTGTCCTATGACAAGTCTCCCAGATGAGGTTGTTGTTGACTCAGCCTCCAGGAGAAGCCCACTTGGTTTGAAGATAGGAGTCACACTCGCTGTAACAGGGAAGCCCATATAGTTCCCAGACCACCCACACACAGGCACATAATGCAATGGTACGCATGTCAAGTGAACTCATCTAAATTCTTGTCCTCCTTGAAGCTAGGTAAGTACTGTAAAGATATCTGTAAATATTTGAACAGTAAAATGTGTTCCCAGTGTGGTTTTACTGCCTTGTTCCTCAACTCATTCATTATTTTGCTCATTAAAACCCCGAGACCTCCCGCCTCTCTCAGCGCCGCATGTCAAGAGTTGCAGCGTAGTCAAACAAATGCAGGGGTTTATCGCTCTGTCACATTCTAACACGCCCCTCATATTTCATTGCAGGCAATTGTCGGCTACTTTGACATTTTCTTTGACAAAGGCTGCGGCAACAAGGTAAGCGGCGGCGGCCACGGCCAAGCCATTTAACGGAAACTCAATTATGTTCACGCTTTGGCGTGTTCCTCCTCCCCGAGGCGTTCGCTGGCAATCGACGGGCGTCCTAGCCGACTGCTGATATAAGCACTTACCCAGCAGAGCCGGCCAGTTGGAACAGCCGACCGCCAAGCTCTGTGAGCAGCATAGATATGCCCCGTGATTGCACTTCCTATTGTACCTGAGACTCAAACTGCACGCTGTGGACGGCCCACTAAATGCCCATCTCTAGCAGCAGCTAAGACTGGAGCAATGTAACGTGGTATGATGTGTTTGCTTCATAAATACAGTGCAATTAGGTTTCATTTATACTGCAGACTCAGCAATGAATGGTTTTAGTTTAGGAGTGGATTGACCCCCAATAGAAAGCATGAAATAGAAGAAGCTCTTGTGCAGCTTAATTTTAATACAAACAAGACTCCTGCAGAACCTCTAATAGTTTTTTTTGTGTTTTTGAGAATGTGACACTTGTGTTTTGAGTCCTTCCAGGTTTATTGATTTCAACTTTATTTCTCTTTTCCGTAACTAGATCGCAAGGACTCGCATTAAACAACGAGCATGTGAATAACATGGTTTCCCATTTAGGCTCAAATTAAGGCTCATTGCTTTTGTGTTTTTTTATAGATTTGAAAATTCATGTCCTGAAACATCCACAAGTTGTTTAGCTTTTGCCATAAGGAGCATCGGTTTGTGATGTTTATGCTCTTCTTTTTTTTCACGTATTATCAGGTGATGTTCTCCACGGGTCCTCTGGCCACAAAGACACACTGGAAACAGACAGTCTTCCTCCTGGAGAGGCCGGTCTCTGTCCAAGCAGGTCAGTGACACACACACACACACACACACACACACACACACACACACACACACACACACACACACACACACACGACTACAAAACACTCAACATGCAACATGTACCGGGAGGTTTTGTACTTTAGTCAGCTCTCGCGTACATATTCTAAGAGTTTACACGCGTGTCCCGTCTTGTGTTTCATCGAGGTTAGCGTCGTGCGGGTCTATTTTTCTCTCGTGGTTTTATTTGCCTATCTGACGGTGCGTCGTAGCGAGCTGCGGCAGGTGATCTGTCTACGGTGGAGATGTAGTCGGGCTGGATGACACCCGTTATCTGTCACCCGCGGAGACAGCCAGGGATCAAAACAAATCACACTCGGCCATCAAGAGGCAGCATGTAAAACTTAATCTTATAGCCCGGTTGTAGGCCTCTGAGTCATGACACGCTACAAGAGCGGCGCTTTGTAACTGGCCGGTGAAATATTAGGAGAATCGGCATGTCAGCAAATTTAAGTATTTTTGAGCCGGTGCGGCTCAGCAGTGTGGATGTTCTTTTGAAGTAACTGTCTGCAGGTTCAAACTCCAGCAAACACGACAGAGCATCTGTCGTGTTTGCTGTTGGTCTGTGGTGAAAATATCATCAACCGGCCGTGAACGTGGAAACTTTAGTCAATTTTTATTTTTTTACTGTAGTGGAAAATATAGTTGGCCTAACAAATCTAATCAACTTCAAAAAAGAAAATATCACAAAAACCTTGTTATGACATTGACGTACTTAGGAAAGTACAGTATGTTAAATCACCAGTCGATGTCTAACACAGTGGACTACATCTTAAAACGATGTTAGAGACTACTTTTAATAGAAGGAATTGCACACTTCTCGTCTTACCACTAAAAAATGTGTTCCACTTCCCATTAGCAATAATAAAAGAAAGCACCTTTGCCTAAATATATCGACTGAAAGGTTTTGCTGCCACAGCATCAAACCTATTTCATGCTCATTAAGGCCAAACGTCTGATTGCTCAATGCTGATTGCGGGGGAAAAAATGGCGATAATATCGCCACCGTCCACGGCGCCCGCAAGGAGCATGAAACAGGTTATACTTGGTCCGGGAGGCCTTCTAGCTCATGGAGACTAATACGACTATTTAGCGCAGTCTTCTCAACTTGTGCTACTGTTCCACTATGTTTTGAACATTTACTGCTGCGCTGTTGTTTAGCAAAAGTAACTTAGTCTGTCTTTCATAGGAAGGCAAAGTAAATAGTCACACTAGCATCTTGTCCTGACTTTTCACCTTTTGAAACCATTTCATCTCATAAATGCATCACTTCCTGTGTGTGCTGGAGCATTGGTCCCAGGAAGGACCAGTCTGAGGGATTTTAGATCAGAAAAGGTCAAAGCTTTGAACTAGAAACCAGACAAAACTTTATCGTTTTTGGTATACGGTGTATAATGGTCACTTTCTCTGTTACACCAGTGCTCAGTCATGGTATATGCCGTGAGAAAGACTGTGTGCGTTGCTGCTGTTCGCTCGAGGCCGTTATCATAATGGGAATCGCAGATGCGTCCGCTGATGTGGGGACGGATGAGCCCGGGGAGCGTCTGTCCACTTGCTGACCAGATATTGGATAGAGTGTACTGTAATAAATGACCTGCGGAGGCGCTTGATGTCCGGCGGCCCTGAACCCCGCTCAGCCGGGGCGATAAGAAACCGCCAAAACCTTCTGACGGCACTCAAAACGCTTATCGCCGCGCTCCACCGGGTCAGATAAACGCAGCCGAGCGTGAGAGCTGACGACGACAGGACGCTAACACGGGACAGAAGTAGACGCGCATTTCATTTGGTTATCTCTGGCGCGGCACATCAGGCTCCGTTCCCCGTTTGACTCGAAGCGGAGTGGACTGGAAACACTAAACTGTCAGTAGGTCTTTGGTGAACTGTCTCTGTGTGCCCCATCGCTCCAGTTCCCTGCATAAGTGGGTATAAATAATCATTAGATCGACGGATAATTATTTCTTAATACACAGGCATGGTGGATCATGATTTTAGATTTTGATGACCCCACGGCCCTTAAAACACACTATGCATTTAAACTAATGATAGTGAAATAATTAGTTTGCTGTTTCTGCAGTGTAAAAAAAACAACATGGTACGTCTTATACGTCTTCTTTTCATACTTTAACAAATACAAGTCTGTTTTGTATCAAATGCCAGCCTGGTCTCCGAAAAGTTGCTTTCCCATGAACAATGAAACTGAATTGTGTTTCGCATTTTCGACCCGTTTTGACGCATCACAAATACGTTTGCGATCATAGTCTGCGGAGGCCGAGTTAAAGATGGATGATCGGGTCGAACAAACACAGGACTTTCACCCCCAGAGGCCGCCGTTTTTTAATGTGTCTGTCCGTAACCTAAATAATGTAACAAACTTATTTTAAAAATGATTTTGTTGCGTTTTTTTTTTTTACATTTACAATGTTGACCACATATGTCAAACTGCCACCTAGTCCAGGAGAAGAAAAAAAACATACCTCTCTCTCTATCCCCCCTCCCAATGTAATTTGTAGGAGACAGGGCTGCAAACTTACAAATTTGTGCAACACGTACACACAATTTAAATCAGATTTTTCCTTCCTTACTCTCTCTGTCTCTCTCTGTCTTTTTGAACTGTGAGCCTCATCTCGCAGTCAGCAGAGCATCTGGGCTCTCGGGATTACTTGGGGGCATAGTGACAAATCACAGCATTAGCCGAGAGACACGCGGCGCACACATGCCGAAGCTCTCAACCAAGTCTCGGCTCAAACCGACGTCGAGTATAAGGAGCCGCTCAGTCCGTGCTTCATACGTGGGCCGCGCCACGTGCGAGGAGGACGACGACAAGTTTATAGGAATAACAAAGCGAAGGAGGAAGAGTGCGAGTTGAGGGAGTGAGCGGCGTGTTATTGATGAGCTCGCTCCACCCCGGCACCCTGACGGTCCCCAGCCTCCTCCAGGGGCCGTAAACCAGAAATTGAGTTTTTAACAGCATTCCGGCTTCCTGCTAGACTCCTATGGAGTACTTTATAACACACACACACACACACACACACACACACACACACACACACACACTGTTCCTTCACACACTAAAATCCACAAAAGTACTTGAATGCTTCTATACTAAACTCCCCTCTGGCTGTAAGAGAAAACTTCCTAAAGTCACCTTGAAGATCACAAAACTCTTTCACTCTCTCTCTCTCACACACACACACACACACACACACACACACACACACACACACACACACACACAGTGGCCTCTCCTCCTGGGTGTTGACTGAGAAGCACATTCAGCTGTGATCGGCTGCATCGGCCAGGGCATAAACATCCAGTCGGTTCGTTTTAATACCAACTGTGTCCGTGGTGATTCATCACGGCGAGAGACCGAATCCCATTTGATGTGTGTTTTGTACGAGTGCAGCAGTAATTAACTCCGAGGCTGCGCTTCTGTGGGAGGCGCCGGCAGGAGAGAGAGAAGGCACGCACGCAGCAGGCCGGAACAAAACATCCCTGCAAATCCTCGCGGCTGGCAGCGTAATAAATTAACAGCGAATCATTTGTCATGCTCCGGTGTGTTTGTGTAGCTCGAGTATTGGAGAGGAGGGGTCGTCTTTTTTTTTTTTTTTCTCTCACAGCTTTACCTCCTTAATGTACTCCAGAAAAAGGAGGTCACTTGTTTTTATATTTTATTATTATTTGCAAGAGATGTCCCATGATCCTTGAGGCGAGTCGGTGGCCTGGTTACCACGGGGCGTTTGTTCCTATAAGGGACTCTGATTGGACAAAAGGGGTGTTTTTTGGTTGTTGTTCCCACCCACTTTCACGAGTCTCCGACTCCGTCCCGAGTGGTGCTGGAGCTGTTCTAGATCTCCTGCTCTCCCCGCCCTCACCTGTCCCGCCCGGCTCACTCCCTCTCGCTCACCTCCGTTCCCCCGCTGGTTTTTAACTCCTGTGGTCCTTGAGCCGGTCCAACAGGCAGCGGCCGAGCCAACCTTCAGGTCCTTCAGCTGTAATTCAGCACACTGGCTTTGCGTCTGCAAAGGGACAAGCTGGCTCAAATCGGCTCGGCTTTCTATCTATGCACATAAACAGCAAAAGGCCTAAGACGTGTACAAAACAAAAAAAGACTGGAGGTAGACTGGGGATGTCAAAGAAATGTGGCTAACATTGTTGCGCTCCTGAAGTAAAGAACATCACATGCACATACTGTAGGAACGCCAGGGAAATGGTTAAAATGTACATGGCAACAGTTTAAATGAACCACTAATGCGAGCCGTGTATTTCCTGTGTAATTTCATGGGGGAGAGGCTGCGTTGGGCTGTTTTCTGCCGGCCCGGTTGTGCCTAACGACACTGGCATGTTGATGTACGACATCGCGGCGAAAAAAGCCCGGCTCCGTTCCCCGGCTCATTTCCACACATGGTTAACTCTTTCTGCCGGCATCTGAGTGGCCAGTTTACTGAAGCCTCCTCCGCGGGGAGTTTGGTCTGACTGATTACAGCAGAGTACAGAACAGACGATACTTTAATGTGAAACACGAGGGCTTAGTCGGACACTTTTTCTGTGAAGTTACTTTGTGGGTTAAACGTCCCACACCTCTTTTCTTTTTTCTTTCAAAGGTCAAGCAATTATTCTTTTAACTTTTATCAGCCCCAAAATGTGAAAAATGTGAAATATGATAAACTTTTTTATATGGTTTCAGAAAACGTGAGATTCAACAATCATTAGAATTGTAGAGAGTATCTCCACCCAGAGCTGTAAAACAGACTGGGTCTTTCAGGAGGAGGGCTTAAAGAACAGATGCTAAAATAAGACTGAATTCAAGTATATTCAGAGAAAGAATATGTTACATTTTAACATTAAGGAAGTAATACTAGCAGAAACCCCAAATACAAGAATGAGAGTGAGCATGATGTGTAACTTCCACTAAAATTCGAAAATCGTTTATGTTGTCTGAACTACTTTCGTCGACTGAAAGTAATTCACAAAGTCATTAAATCTATTCAGATAAATAGCTTCTTTTTTTTGCCGGCATCAGTCTGTTTCCTCACTAGGTCGAGGAAGAGAGGTCCTTGTATCCGTGTCATCTTTACACTCAACTGTATGCTTTAGGATTAATTGTGGTGTTTTCCTAATGGACCGTTGTGGCTTCGCCTCCCAGAGTTATTTTTTTTAAAGAATTGCTCATTTCTTTGAGGCAGATCCCAGCCTGAGATCTTTGGGTCCCCCTCTTAACCGACCAAAGTCCAGAATGAGGACTATATCACGGAGCTTTAAAACAAGCTGGACTGGCAGCACCCGGGAGCGGCGCCAGCAGCAAAGACTCGTGGTGGCAGCGGCGTTGGCATGGTAACGAGTGAAACGCGACAGCGGCTATGGCGAAACACTCCGGTGGAGAAAGCGCCACAGTCAGCATTTTCTCTCCTCCTCTAACCTCCAGCGATGAGAGAGTGTGTCTGTGTGTGTCTGTGTGTGATGCTTGTTTGCCGTGTGGGTAAACATTCATTTACCTCCAGCAGTCAAACGTGAAGTTAATCAGTGATTACACGTCATAATCATCAGCGTCCTCTTCCCGGCCTCCCCGTTTGCTCGCACGTCGCTCTGTAGATGCACTTCCTCCCTCTCTCTCTCGCGCTCTCTCGCGCCGCCATCTGGAGATTTCCGCGCGTCTGCACGCACTCTCGCGCCCCATCTCACTTATTAACATACATTAAACCACATTGCCTTCACGCACTTCATCATTTCTGTAAGCGCCGGTGAGTCTCTGCTCGTGCTGCAGAGGCCTGAGCTCAGCAGCACTGAGCTGCCGCAGGGCGTCGGGAAGATCTCTTTCTTTACGAGCGGTTATTCGTTTGCTCCTTTTTTGTTATGGAACCGCTGATCGAGCTTGTCCATCTTTGTTTTATTTTATTTTTTATAAGAGTCTGATATAAAGGCGAAGACGTTAAGGTCATGATATACACGCAGGTCGGGTATCAGACGGAAATCAACTGAATAACAGTTTTATTTACTTTCTCTTCAGGTGAACAAAACCTAAATCCAGAAACAACCTGTGCCAGCCCAAGACAAATGTAACTGGTTTTCAAGGAGAGAAAAACTAAAACAACAAAAACAGTTATTTGTTTATTTGGGAGTCCATCCCACATACATGGTATTGCCACCTTAAATACTCATTAATTATAGTTTGATCTTGAGACATAACAACAGCAACTTTATGTCTTCATATAGCACATATACAGTATTTTCAATTCCTTTCTCATTTTTTGTCATTTGGTCTCATAATGTGAACATGGAAGAAAATAATCAGAGGTTGTTGTTTTTTTCTCCTGTCAGGCCGGCGCTGAGCATCTGTGGCCCATGTTTTTTGCGTTGTCCTGTTGCCGCTAGTCGTTCCTTGTTGGCCGACTCAGCATGTTGAATTGGTGACGGAGCCCGTCAGAGAGAGACATCCCTCTGATTGGCTCTTCAGTTTAAGCAAACCAAGCCGTGAGAAGAGAAAAGGAAGCGAGGAGAAACGAGCAGGCGACTTGAGAACAGCGGGCACATAAATGTATGCGTTTATCGCAACAGCGGCCTGTATGTTCGCAGTCCGAGGTCTTCTGGTTAAAAAGATTGACGAGCACAGAATACCGCCACCTGCTGGTGTGGGGAGTCGTTGCAGCAATCTGGCTCTGTCGCCGGTAGTTCTTTAGTGACTTTTTGGTGTGTCTGGGCCGCTCTACGAACCATTTTGAGTCCATCTTTGCTGCTTTTCACTCCACTCTCTGCGTTTTCTCCCAAGTCTTCACCTTTTTCTTTGCACTCGAACGCTTGGTCGATGTTCGACAAGAAACCTTAGCGCGAGAATTAACTCTAAATGACCGTTGACCTTACCGACATAACAATCTCTTGTCGGAAGTTAAGTGAACAAGTAGACGCGCAAACAGATATTTCATTTTTCATCCTCTCAAATTCACACAAAGGAGGGTGGGCTCCATTGTAAAAGAAACTGTGCACTGATACTGGTACTTCTTCTTTCTCCAGGGGAGGAGCTCCGGGGAAAGATCACCGTGCGTAAAAACAAGAAGGACCCTCGCTCACTGTGGGTCACCTTTGACCTCGGAGACAGGAAGCAGACATACAGCCTGCAATAACGTCCTCCGTCGCGTGGGTGAAATAACATCCAGCAAACAGAGCCCACTTTTTAATGGACCAACCCTGTATTCTCAAAACGGGAACAGGTGGAAGTTAAACATTTGATTTTGATGTTTGGAATGTTAGGATTGTTTCTGTGCCTTGTAATAAAAATAAAAAAGACGTACATTTAAACTCTGTTCTCCTTGTGAGTGTGTTTAATGAAGCATAAGTGAACATGATTCAACCTGAAAAGGAGCATTTATAGATGTCAAGGTTACATGTACTCCTTGTTTCAAGGGCAGTCCAATAATAATGTGAAGTAGGGACCAACTTTGTTGAAATGTAGTTACAATCTGTACACACGACAACCTCTTTCCTCTCTGACCCTTGCTTATATATATATATATATGTATATATATATATATATATATATATATATATATATATATATATATATATATATATATATATATAAACCACATATGTAACCTAACCTGAAAATCCTTAACTTTTAATTCCAGTTTAGCCCAGTTTTAACATCAGACCACGTTCATCATGCACCATTACGCTCATGCGTCTCCCGTCTGATCAAAATGTCCAACAAAAGAAAGAAAAGCAGCACTCTCCGTTAAGGAGATTGTGTGCCTTTGCTCAGTATTTCTCTTAATGTCCCTTTACTTCCTCCTCCTTATTGTCCTACTTTGAGCTGCGTGAGATCTCACCGGGGACGTCATCCATCTTCCAGGAGTTTACTGGGACAATGCGAAATTCATTTTAAACTTTAAAAGGGATGACTGAAGCCTCTTTACACGCTTCATTAAGCAGCTCTGGTTACAATTAAAGGTTTTTCATTCTTTCTTTCTTCCTCCTCTGTCTGAGATGATGAATCCTGGACTGTGAGAAGGATAGTGGTCTGGGAGGAGGAAGAGGAGGAGGAGGAGCAGATTGAGGGGCTGACTGTCTTATTGGTGATTTTACAGTCGCCTCCTCTGATGTATGTCTACAGCTCCTGTGTCCTCTCTGTACAGTCTGGTCTGAGAACAAATAGGACGTACTCTCATAGGAACAGCCATTTCTCTTCTGGAATAAGAACCGTTGAAACTGTTGATTTCTTTTTTTTGTGGTAAAAGTGCTTTTAAGAAGCTGCTTTTGTTCAGAAAGAACACATCATTTATGTAAATCGTCTAACAGGCAGCCGTCCATCATGAGGCACATAGTGAAAGAATAATTTTGTCTATTTTCATGAATAGTCTATTTTGGTTTATTTACATGGACATTTATTATTGATCATATAAAAAGTCTAAATAGTTGCTGTTGTTTTTTTTGTTGCTTTTCTTCACACTTTGTTTTTGTGTGTCTTTGTGTGAACCATGTTGCCTTACTGCCTGTAAATTGAAAAAAAAAAAAAAAAAACCTTTACAGAATTTACTTCATATTCTTGATTTAAAACTAACAATCCCCCAAACTTAAAGTGTGAGGCTCCATCAGCCTCACACTTGATGATGATGATGAGCAGTGGGCCCCTGGGTGACCTCCTCACGCGGAGCCACTGCTTCAGAGGGACGCGGCTTCTTATCAGTCAGGCGACAGACAGAGGGAGTGATCAATTAATTACGCGCGCTCGTGTAAATAACGAGCGCGAGGAGTTCAGCTCCCTGGTCAGGGCTTTTTAAGTCTCCACCAAAAAACAAATTACATAAATCCAAATGACTACAAATGGGATACCAAAATCAAGAAATCAGTAGAGCCTTTTTTAAAACAATGTTTTACAACCATTGATTTTGGACATTCCGCTGCAGAGAACCAGACACGTGAGCTTTATTCAGCTGCACGTGCGCAAAGCTCTGCAAAACCATGTTGCTTATTGCAATGAAACACTTCCAATCCTCATGAGAATCAAAACTAGACGTTGTGTGTCCGTGCGTGCGCGAGCGCGCGCGTGTTTAGAGGACTCTTGAAGACGAGCAGAAATCAATTACAATTATTCTCTGTTGACAATGTAATTAAACTCAAGGCCGCGGCTAATTCTCCCGCTTCAGCCTCTTACCTGGCGCCGACTGAGATTTACAGGCGGAGGGAGCGCGGCGGCGCGCGGCGGGTGACCGACGGCCCGAGTGGGACTCAGCGTGTCCCGGTGTAACCACCGCTGATCCCAGCGGGGAGACTGCCTCAAACCCGCATCAGCTGTCGTGAAATCCGCACAACATCCAGTCTAGCAGACCACTGCATTGGCCACTTAATTTCAATGAGCCTGCAGAAAAACGCAGACGAGGATTATCTGGATGAAATATCAGCCTATTTTCATTTATTATATATTATTTATTTATTGAAATTGTCTGTATTTATATATATAAGAAACACAGGCCCGTGGGGGTGGTGCATTAATATAGCAAAAAATATACAGATTTTCTTTTTAATTGTATCGTGTTTTAATGTGAGGCATTTATCCTGCCTTGTACTGCTGTGTGGCATAACAAAAAGCCTAATTATTTTAAATAATAAATATGAAAACACCAATTAAATAATCTAATGGTAATACATTATTACACAAATTTAGACATGTATTTATTTGTATTTGCCCACAGGCCTGTTTGGTTTGACTGTCGCCTTATAGCTAGCTAAACAACGTGGTTGCTAAGCAACTAATGGGGCTATAATTGGACTGTCAGGTCTGAGCGTCCATGTTGTTGACTCAGCCAATCAGAGACAGCCGGAGCGATTTCGCTTTAAAAAAAATGTGAACGTTGCTGCAAAGTGTCACTCAATACGAAATGTATTTTCCTTCCTGTGTGTGTGTGTGTGTGTGTGTGTGTGTGTGTGTGTGTGTGTGTGTGTGTGTGTGTGTGTGTGTGTGTGTTTTATGCGTGCTTGTGTATGTTTTGTCCTATAAGCTTCACGTGCACTCTGGCTGTGTGAAGGTGTTCTGCATGGAGGCCTTAACTGTTAATAACGACCCTATTTAAAGTTATCCTTAATTGATGAGACAAACGAGGTCACTCGTTGGGTGAGTATTTTGGGTAAATCCCACTCAGGACTTTCATATCCGTTTAAAAAAAGGGAGACTTGGAGCATGGTATATGCGCAATGCAGTGTTTTCGAATCTATGGCACCTTTTTTTTTTCTCCTTCTCCCCTCCACTGTCACTGCTTCCAGTCCAGCTCCAGTGGTTCGCCCTGACACACGTGATTTAAAAAAGAAAAAAGAAGAGAAAGAGGCCTTGTCTCTTGCGTAAGACTTTAACAAATGAGTAGCTTCATAAAGACCTCGCCCACTTTTTTTTTTTTCTTTACTTGATCAATGCTATCGGTGACGCACGAGGGGACGTAAAGAGCCTTAAGCGCGTGCGGGACGTGCGTAAAACCCACCAAATGTAAAATTAATGTTCATAGTTCACACCATTTACAGCACATGGTCTTTTTAAATGATCTTTTAACGCTATAATGTACTTCTAAAACGTAAATGTATATATGCATATGTATTGTCTGTCTCTTTTTAATAATATTTACAAAGACCATCCGTCTTTGATGTACTACAACTCGAATGAACACGTCTCCAACTAATGCAACCTTTGTTTCCATAGTCGAGTTTCTGCATTTTGCAGGCCTAAAAGGTAAAAGACCAAAGTGTTTCCGGCATGAAACCAAAGAATCGTGTGCACTGCAAATGCCTCTTTCCCAGGAGTGGCTACTGTAATCGTTACTGTACCAGAGAAACACGACTCAGCTGCACAGTGCAAACATTATTTAGACCCTGCATGCACCCTGATGCATTAGATCTTCTCCAATAAAAGCCCAAACCTGGAAATCTTTATCCCAAACGAGCTGTGTGCGTGCTGGCGTGGGACGCGTGCGTGTGCGTATGTGTGTGTGAAGCATCCTCCACACATCCCCAGAGACAAGTGTATTAATCAGCGTTGGAGCGAGTCCATCCAGCGCTCACGCATGCCGTGCGTAACCGCAACGCACACAATCCACGCACAACACGCGCCCCCGTCGTCTTGGCTCAGGTTGTCCCTTTAAAAATCCGAATCCGAGGCCAATGATTTATCAAACTCCTATTATCAAGAAAATGTCACGGGAAGGGCACCTTGCGCTGCACTGACGCAAACTCCGGTCTTTCCCACGGAGCTATAGAAGAGCTTTGCACTTGGTGCTTTTGCGCGGCGACAAGCAGTCCAGCTTCCAGTCCTCTCTCCTTCTCCTCACAGCTGTTTCCAGCCTGCCAGCAGACACCTGCAACAACAAAATAATGGTAAGTGTCCCAAAACACTTTATGTGCTTTTCCACCTGCAGTTGCATATATTTTATGGACTTGTTCTGAGCTGATTTTATGTTAATGTGACACTGCTTTTGTTTTTCCTTTAAAGCAGTTTGGTACGTTGCGGTTCTTGCGCTGTCCGTGGTGCTGAAATGCAGCTGCGGCTCAACATTAAAAACTTTTGTTTCTTCTTTCTCCCACTCGATTCTGTCACCAAACAGCTAGTTTAAAAGAAATCTGAATTCAGACTTTTCAAAAGTCTTGACTGGGAACAAATGTTGAATGAATTTTAGACCACTTTTCCTACTTTTGGATTATTTGTCTTGTATTTAAGGATAAGCAATTACACCAGGTATTTATCTCACAACCCAACTAAGCATTAATCAATCACGATTTTTTTTTTTTTTTTAAGTGAACCCACACCCCGCTTTTTTTTTCTTTTTTTTTTTTTTTTTTTTTTTAATAATAGAAGGTGCTTTTCCGGTTGGTTTCCCACCCCCGTCACAGCAAAAAATGCAGTAATTTGTAATTCCGCCGCCCCGGGTCCGCTCACTGTGTAACGCCGGTGATCTTGCATGCCTGCCGGGGAGAGCGGAGCCGCAGAGAGACCCGCAGCAGCTTTTCTATTGCCCATAAAATCAGTGGATGTGTGTGGCTGAATGACATGAGGGGGGAAATGGGGCGTAAAATTAAAGAATCTTGCAGAAAGCCCCCACCCCACCCTCCTCCCTCCATTCAACACACATAGGACACACACACACATACACACACACACACACACACACACACACACACACACACACACACACACACACACACACACACACACACACCTACACACCCGGTAGACAGTGAGCTGAAACTATAGAGCAGCCAGAGCCAGAACATGCTGCAGAAAAAAAGAGAATTGAGCATTGTTTTAGTCCCCTAGAAGAGGTTGGGCTGCAGCAGCCTCGCGGCTTCATGGTTTCTGCCGTTCTGCTGCCTTTCGTCTCGCTGATCTGTCACTCCCATGTTCCAGGATTTCTCTGACCAGAGAGAAATGGCCAAACAGCCGGCCGGCGCCAGCGCTCCCACCGGCTACGTCCCGGCGCAGCAGCCCGACGGAGCTGCGGGATTTACAGCAAGCAAACCGGACAGCGCGGCCGCGTGCCCGCCGCCCGCCCCGCACCACCACCACCACCCCGCGCCGCCGCCCCCGTGCAACGAGGGCAAAACTTTTTCGAACACGGAAAATAACGCGGGAGAGCTGGACAGCAATAAAGCGTATGGGACGTTTAAAAACGCCGCGCCGGCGGCCCCCGGATCCGTGGCCGTCAATTCGGCCTTCAGGAAGGATTCCGTCGGTTCGGCCCGCGGGGGGTCCGGACAGTGCGCCGACCCGCTGCGGGCGGAGCAGAACAACGCCGCGGGCAACTGGACGGCAATGAGCCAGACCACCATCATACTGGGGACAGATGGGAACACGTCTGTTCAGCCCGGCGCCGTGGCGGAGGTAAGTCAGCTTAAATGAACCGTTTCCCTTAATGGAGAGCGGCGCGGCCGGAAGGAGGCAGGTGCGGATGTTTGCGCATGCCGCTGACTGGATTAACCCCCCCAAAAAACAGGGATTGGACCTCTTGCGCCGCCGTGCAGGGCTAAAGTAGACCCGGGCTGCTGATGTGGGATGGAGTGAAAGAGGGAAATCCTGGAGTTGTAATGTGTATCCCTTTTTAAAAAAAAGCGCAAGCTGGTTTTGTAGGGGTTTGTCTTTGCACAGATGTGCTTAAAAAAGTGTTGCAGCTCGACAACTTCTGAGCTGAATCAGCGGAAGCTTGTGGCCTGACAATCAATCACGAGGCCACAGAATAGACAGATGGTTTAAACAAAAACAAAAAAGATATATTCTGATTTAACAATCTGAAAAGACACTAGATGGTGATTTGATTATTTTCTTCCCTGTTGTAATTCGGGCTGTGTTAAGCAGAGGTCCACAGCTGATTTAATGTGGCTATATTTAGGTTGTGGCAGTGGACTAGCGTGCGTAAAAGCTGAACGCATGCATGTCCATAACATGTGGGTAGATCCTGAGCCATTTGGCGTCCCCTCCTGCGTCCCGATCCCTCTGCACCATTTTGATCATGCAGGCATCAAAACTTTCAAACCCGCTTATGTCAGCCAAATATTCGGAAACCACACGGGCATATGGACCCCGCGTGATGGATGATCAGATCAGCAGTCGGTGCAGAGGGAACCAGAATATGTGTGTGTTTGTGTTATAAAAAAAGAGGAAAAAAATATATAAATCGATTTCCGGTGATTTGTTCAGGCTGATTTGTGATCACAGCTACAATGGGAGCACCACTTAAACTCTCGCGGTATTTTTGGTGTTCCCCTGCGCGCAGCAGACTCACTTGGTATGGCCCAGAAGCCCAGGTGTTACCCGGCAGATATACGGCACTGTATTACATGAGACTGCGGATTATTTCCAATCCCCGCGAGGGCAGCCCCCCACCACCCCCACCCTCACACACACTCACACACACGTACCCACCAACACACGCACACATTCCCATGCATGGTGTTGTTTACGCATCTGAATATTCATGCAGTTTCCTTTATGAATCTGCTCAGATCCCGCGGTGCAGCTGTGGGCTAATTGTGCATTGCTGTTAGTATTTGCGCACATTGTATTAGTGGACCATTAGCAGTCTTATAAACCATTATATCTTAGATTTAGGAGGTGCTTTCAAGCGGTTTTGTGGCAGTAATGGGCCTATTGAAGAGGGCTGTTATATACAGGCGTGCCATTGGAAAGCTGGCGGTGATCTCTGGGAGTCAAACACATCTGTAACTGAACGAAATTATCATTATTCAGATTCAACGTTATTGTCATTGCAATAAGAGTATTGAGGATGTACATTATGGAGAAAACCAGTAATATTTGTTAAGAAAACAAAAGGAACTGCAGCCAAATACGTTTATATAATAATTGATGGGTTTGCTTTCTATTAAAAAAAAAGAGGAAAGGTTTCTTATGTTGGTAAACATTTTTTTTAAAAAGAGGAAAAAAAGATGGTTGTTGACGAAAGATTAGATTCAGTTTTCGTTATTAAATCCCGCCTTTCAGACCCAAACTCTGTGCTTTTATTAGTCTTTGTTTGGTTAAACTCGCAGTGTGGGATAAGGCTATATGGGTTTTATGTTGGAGAATAAACTTATATTCTTCCTCCTAGGCTGAAGATGATGACGATGGGGGAGATGAGAATAAGGCCAGAGGAAACTGGTCCAATAAAATGGATTTTATTCTGTCCATGGTTGGCTACGCGGTGGGACTGGGGAACGTGTGGAGGTTCCCTTATCTTGCCTTCCAAAATGGTGGAGGTAAGAGTTGTGGGTCAATGCTTTTTTAAATCCATAAACAAACGGAAAAACGAATTTTGCGAATTTTGCCTGGTTTTAAGTCAGGGTTTGAATTATTTCCTATTGTGTTTGATATGTTTCCTCCAAATAGGCCTCAGGAGGAAATATGACACAACAAATTATTAATAATTAAAACAAATCGGTTGTACAGGTGAGATTTTGTTAAGTGATTATTTCCATATGAATAAAAATAAGAGAAATGCACCAACAATAATGTAAATTCAACATCAAGGTAGGTGTATAATATTACTAATATTAGCAATTGATAATAAGTTCCCTTAGATGTGTTACAGCAATCATTATTATTCTCATCATTAGTATTATTGTAATAACAATTTGCTCAGCTATGCTTGAAGCCAGCTGATTCGTGTTTCTTAATCATTGATGAATGGAGCTAATGATCCACACCGTGTGCGTTTGTTTAAATACAAACAGATGAGACGCAGAGCACAAGCATCTTTTTTTTTTAAATGTTGATATACAGCGCAGGTATGTCAGGCTTTCCTGGCTCCTAAAGTGCGCTCTGTCAGCCTGCTGCTTCCTTTCCTCGTGCAGGAGCCTTTTTGATCCCCTACCTGCTAATGCTGGGCATCGCCGGCATCCCGATCTTTCTGATGGAGGTGTCCCTGGGCCAGTTTGCCAGCCAGGGGCCCGTGTCAGTGTGGAAGTGCATCCCTGCTCTGCAAGGTAAACTGCCACGAAACAAAAAAAAAAACCTCAAAACTAAACGAACATTCAAAAATACACTTCTTTTCTTATCAACACGAGTATTCCACTTTTCTTAAGAGTAATTTATATATTTCGTCTCATTTATTTATTTTAGGTTGCGGGATTGCCATGTTGATAATATCTGTCTTGATAGCCATATACTATAATATTATAATGTGCTGGACACTGTACTACCTGTTCGCTTCGTTGAAGGGCTCACTGCCATGGGCTAACTGTAGGAATGAGTGGAACACGGTGGAATGTAAGGACAAAGACATGCTGCTGTTAGGTAAGACGCACACCTTCACACACACATATCCACACACACACACGCACACACACACCAAAATCTCCTCTCTCCACAATGCGCAATGCGTCATGACTCCCTCAGCTGAGGTGTCCTGCAGTATAATGAATCCTGACCTGTGATCTCTGCAGTGTTTTCACCCCCCCCCCCCCCCCCCCCCCCCCCCCAAAAATAAATAACCCACTTTGAATCCAGAGCATGTGCTTTCTTTTTAAAAGATGTGGGCCATGCAGGGATATTTACGGACCCCTCCAGTGTGACAGATTCAACTTAGAAAACATTTGTATACAGTTTCGATTCTTCTTTTTGTGTGATATCTCATCCTTTAAAGCTGCAGTGCACAGCTGAGGCAGTCTGTCGTACTGCTTTTTTTAAATGTATTTTTATTAATAAATTCCTGGTTTCACTGTAAGATAAGGTGCAGTCAGGGCTCTGACGTCGATCCGCGTCGAATAAATATCGAAATTCACTTATTTTCGTGTAGTATTTGCTCTGAGCGATTCTGTAAATTCAGCACAACAAAAAAACTGCTTGCTTGACAAATTTACTGTACAGTCTGTTAGCTGCTGCAGTGCTGCAGTGAGCCCCAAGACTGACCCCTGCTGGCCGCTACACGAACTACAGGCCGCCTGTTCATTCAGCGTCTCGTTCAGTCTCTCTCCCATTCTCAGCCTCACGTATAAATGGGGAAATATGAGCAATAATACAGATCAGTTTAATGAATATGATTAATAAAGTTATTACGGAAGATGTGGTATGTTAATACGTTCACGTTGGGATGGACAGAATTATTTGAACATCTTTACAATCTGATACAACAGCTTTGCAAAAAGAATATCTAAATACTATGTTTACTTAATTTTTAATTTTCACATTTTTGTATTAAAAAGACGGTTATCAAGTTGTCATTTTTTTAGGCCATGTTCTCACATTTTAAAAAAAATCGAACCCCATTGAGTAACAGACATTTTTCTCTTCTTTTGAGTGGTTGGGTCATTGTTTCGTAAAAAGATAATATTCAGAGTTTTTTTTCTATTTTTCCATCAATTTAGAAGAAAAAAAGTCATATACATTTATTTATTTTTTAAAAGCTCTCTTCACACTGGTGTGTCTTGCATGAAAAATTGTGCAGCCAAAAGAAAAACAGCTTTTCTTATCTAATCTTTCCCAGAGCATCTGAAATGAGGCACATATTCAGTATAATCATTTCTGTTATTCACTGGGTCCAGTTCTCATGGAGGAAGTCTCCAGGCAGGCCTCCTGTCATCACCTTCTCTCCCCAAAAACAGATCCATCTTTTTTGCTTTGCTCTCAGTGTGAACAGCTGAGCGGACAGTATCTCTGTCCCACAGCAGCACTCTGCCGTGTCTCTCCCAGTTGACGTGTGTTGGTTTCTGATTGGAACAGACACGTGCATCCTGCGGGACAGAAACATCACCGCCATCAAGAACTCCTCTTTCTGTCTGTCCGCAAACACTGTGGGAAACCTGACGAAGCTCATGAACATGACCGTGGACAACAACAAGACCTACGTCAGCCCCAGCGAGGAGTACTTCAAGTGAGTGTATGAGCGTCTGGCGGATGAACAAACGCCTTTTTTAGCCGTATGAGGAACACAAATTAGACCTGTAATGTTTGGTTTAGCGGTCCACTTTTCATTGTTCTTCATATGTCCACAGATGAGACATTCAACCAGATATATTTAAGTTATTCTGCTCTCTTACTCTAGAGGAGGATATGTACATCTTTGAATTTAAAACACACAAAGAAAAGAAGCCACCAAAACTAGAGTTTTACAACAGTTTCACCTGTCAGTGTTCTGCAAAACATTTCCTAGAAGCGTTCTCCTCTTCTGCTGTACCTGCAGGTACAATGTGTTGCACATCTCCAAAGGAATCGAGTTCCCAGGAGACATCCGCTGGTCTCTGGCGGGCTGTCTGCTGCTGGCCTGGATCATCGTCTACTGCTCTTTAGCCAAAGGAATCAAGTCATCAGGGAAGGTAACAGAAAGCATTAAACTCTTTTTTCACCTTTTGGCCAGCTGTAGAAGAAACAACCTGTCGGTGGCTCCAAGTGGCCTCAAGTGATGATGAAATGTGGCCCATAAGAAAGAGACCCTGCAGGTTCCACAGCAAAGGGATCACTCATGTTTAGATTGGGCAGCTCTGGATGTTACCAAGGGGGGTTGGCCTTTCAGACAGTGAAATGCCCAGATTCACTTTACAGCCGCGAGGGCGTTGTCACCTCGTGAGTCTGTGTGTT
The DNA here is from genome assembly GCF_910589615.1 of Taurulus bubalis. Lineage (NCBI taxonomy): Eukaryota > Metazoa > Chordata > Actinopteri > Perciformes > Cottidae > Taurulus > Taurulus bubalis. Next base: position 26,381,832 of record NC_136592.1, read on the forward strand.
TACACGTCACAAATCTTTCCAGATGTGTAGATGAGATCAAACTGAAGGCCGAGTTCAACGATGGTCATCCTGATAAAGCGCCCCAGCTGGCGTGAGCCCATCACACGAATGTCTTTGTGTCTATGACTTGTTTTTACATGATGGTGCAGTGGGTAGGATTTGGTGGCATCCTTGTGTGCCAAGCGTGCAGAAGAACTCACGGCCGACGTGAAAACGTGCTCCTATGTAGAGTGTTTGGTTTGTCCGTTCTGGGCTACTGTAGAAACATGGCGGCCGGTTCCGTGAAGATGGGCGATATAAACGGCTCATAGTTAGCGACACCGCAACACTAGCATACACATAAAGAAAACTTTTCACATTTTCACATTACATTCCATTTCTGCTCAATAGATCCCTGTGGATGCTCCACACTTTTCATTTTACAGTTGTTCAAGACCTGCAAATGATTTTCTTTAAAATAAGAAGCTAAAAAAACAACACATGTATACTTTTGATAGTGGTTTCTAGACACATTCTGATCAATTCTGAAGTTCAGGTCTTGATTCAGATTAAATAACATGCAACCAAACCCCAACCCTATTGGTGCCAGAGTTAAAAACCTTTTTCGACTTCCACCTGTCCACCATGCAGCAGACTTTAACCTTTCATACAACATATGTGGGCAGCATTGTGGCTGTGAGAAGCACGTCATGCTGGATGCAACAACTTTTTTTTTCAAAGGGAAAAGAAAACGGAAGGATGGGGATCTAGTTCCCTCTCACAGATGTTCACAGTTTATTCAGATTGAATTATTGTGTAATGGCGCCCTCTACTGGACTCAGATGTGACACACACACACACACACACACACACACACACACGCACACACACACACACACACACACACACACACACACACACACACACACACTGTGGCAACTTTTAGAGACCTCAGTTTGCATCGGTCACATTTAGACTGCACCAATAGATTTCCATGTTTTGTCACGGGGAGAAACATCTGGCCACCTTTTGATTTCAGGGGGCTTTGAGTGAGTTTCTTATTACCTTATAATGCAGCTGCAGAAATGCTTTAAACAACTCTTATTGCTGGTGCATATGTGGGGGAAATTAAACCTGGGGGATGCTTTCACTGTGAGAAGGATGACAGACATTTTAACGTGGCTATTCGTTTCGATCGACTGACTTAGAGAAAAATATCCCTCAAAAGCATGTTGCTTAAGTTGTATAGAGGGTATTATTGTGATAGCGGAATTAGGTTTAAATCTGCAGCTATGATGACTGTACCAAATACTTAATATGGCATACATTGCAGTCAGGGAGAAATAAGAACTGATGCAATTAAATAAAGCTTAAGGAGACCAGCTCAGACACTTCTTTTAAGAACCTCTGATTTCTCCCTCCTCCTTCCTCCCTCCTCCTCTCCCTCTCGTCTCCTCTCTGCTCAGGTGGTGTATTTCACAGCCACGTTTCCCTACGTGGTGCTGGTCATCCTGCTGATCAGAGGGGTCACCCTCCCCGGGGCCTTCGACGGCATCCTTTACTTTATTACGCCGAAGTGGGAGAAGCTGAACGATGCAAAGGTACCCGATGCCCGCACGCTTGAATTTAAAACCGTGAATGTGCGCTTCGCTCCGTCCTTTCCTGCTCTTTACCTGCAGTCCTTTCTCCCACTTCCTCTGTCAGGTGTGGAAAGACGCAGCCACTCAGATCTTCTTCTCTCTGTCGGCGGCTTGGGGAGGCCTCATCACTCTCTCTTCTTACAATAAGTTCCACAATAACTGCTACAGGTAAACACACAAAAGGTAAACCATGCTTCTGGCAGACACATCCAAACTGTCTCCATAGACACTGTATCCGTCCTGTATGTCTGATAGAAATGTCAATAATAAATGTCACTCTTTGCAGCCAGCAGTTCAGTGTTTCTTTCATTCCCTGCACCTGAATACTGTTGTGTTTTATTTATATACACATCTCTCACTCAGTTCAAAACATATAAAGATATTTTTTTTATTGGAAACACCTAAACGCACAAAACATGTTACCTCTTTAAACCAGATTAAAACAATTGTAACTTAATTAGCACTTTTTTTCATGTAGACACAACTCAGCAAATGATAGATCGGAGCAGGGCTTATTATTGAATTGTTTCCATGTGTAAGATCATTATATATTTATATATATATATAGACAGATAATTATCCTTACATGTCTGCATATTTTCTACAAATCCAAATTCCACCCTGAAATATTTTGAAAATATTTTAAATAAAGCAATAATCATTACACACACATGCCTCATTCAACAGCCTGCATACATATACATGTATTTGTTTGACTTGACATTTTACCATAATTAGCAATACACACCTTTGTGTACGCTTGTAAATTCCCCAAAGCGTTTAGAGCCCTCTATGTGCAATATGAAGTCCTGCCACCAGATGGCGCCATTGTGTCTCTTATCGGTGTGTAGCCAACACAACGATGTGCTGTATATAAAAAAAAAACTGCTTTGTCTTATTATCTCTCACTTGTTGCACATACCGTGTTTGGCTGCGTGATTTCATTCACTAAAGCAGATGGTTTTACTCATTAGCCCCCTGTTTCTCTCTCTCCTCTCTCTCCCTGCAGCGATACTATTATTGTGACATGTACAAACAGTGCCACCAGTATATTTGCCGGGTTTGTCATCTTCTCGGTCATTGGTTTCATGGCACATGAGTTGAAAGTGCCGATAGAGAAGGTGGCAGATGAAGGTAAGACACCAAAGCAGCAGGCAGCCTGGAAGTTTGATCTTATGATGTGCTGTGGAGAATGTGCGTGTGTGTGTGTGTGCATTGTCATTTACGTGTGTGTGTGTGTGTGTGTGTGTGTGTGTGTGTGTTAGGTCCAGGCATAGCGTTCGTGGTGTATCCAGAGGCTTTGACCAGACTTCCTCTGTCTCCTTTCTGGGCGATCATCTTCTTCCTCATGCTTCTGACTCTTGGCCTGGATACCATGGTAACTGCTCCTTCAATCAGTATGTGTGTGTGTGTGTGTTTGTGTTTGTGTGTGTGTGTGTGTGTGTGTGTGTGTGTGTGTGTGTGTGTGTGTGTGTGTGTGTGTGTGCTGTTTTATGTCTACAATTATGTGGCTCCTATGTCTTCACAATAAAGATGAGGAACATCTTCCAGAGGATAACTAATGGTTCTTCACTTCTATGTGTGTGCCAGCTTTAAAGGCACAGTCTGACATTTAAGAATTAAAAGCCTGTATGGAAAAATACAACATCACTGTAAAGACACCTGTTTGTAATTTTAGCCAGATTGAAACTAGGGCAGGTAATTCATTTTTGAAGCTTTTAAAAAATATATTTAAATTATTTTTGTGGACATGTCCACAAGCTGCTAGCTTGACAGCCTTGAGTGCTAACCTAGCCATGGTCATTGTTCATGCCCATTAGGGTCTGTTTACGTTCATAATGCTAATTTTGTTGGAGTGGCTTTGGAGGGAGGACTAAAGAGCCTCAGTGTTGTTCTCGTCATATTTTGGAGACTTTTGAAACCAGTGCTGCAAGCTACCTTCATTGGAAAAGAGTTGGGCTGGATAAGTAATTCAAAAAACTAGCCAACCCTATAGGCTTTAAGATGAGAAAAAAAAAACATACATCCAGGACGTGATTAACCTAATTTAGCCATGGGAAGGTGATAACGTTAGCTTAGCTGTGTATTAATACATAACAACTATTTTCAACAACTTACTATTCACATGTTGTGTTGTTAGCTGCCAAGCTAGCCACTAATCCATCCACACATCCTTGTGTTTTGTTCATGGTAGCTTGGAAACTAATTATATGAGTACATACAGTATAGTTAAATGGTTGTTTGTCCATCGTTCAAAAATTCACAATGTCTTCTTTCAACACGATGAAAGAACGTCAAAGAACTTGCAAGACAGTTTTTTTTTAGATGCTGGAAGTCATGTTCTTTAACTTTAGAATGTAGCGAAGCTAGCAGGTAACTTCTTCTGCTTTGTTCTAAGCGAGGCAGAAAAGGAACGTACTTCCTGGACCTCCAATTGTAGTTTACACACACAAGTTTAATCTTCTCATCTGATTGCATGACAAAAACATTTTTGTATTGGTCACTTAGGAGCAGAATAACTTTGTCAATCCTACAACCCACATGTACAGAAAGACACAGAGCAACACTGTAGCTGCTACATGTTCCACTTGATCTAGTTGCTAAATTAGTTTGGTTCTGTTGTTTGGTGCTGAGTAGGTCGTGTGCTGGTCTATCAGGACAATACAAAAGTTAAAAAAAAAACTGCTGCCTTTTGTTGTAGTAGGCGGTAAAACCAAATTAGTAAAGTAAAGTAATCAATATGGTCCTTTAGTTCATATTTTTCTTACAGCTTTTAATAAATACATTTGTTGGGTGTTGGTTTGTGAGAAAACACAGTTTCACGAGTGGGTGCGACTCCAAACAGTCTGCTGGTGAGGATCTCCTGAGGTTTTGTAACATCCACAACCTTTATGTCAGAGACAAGAGTTTTCTTAAGTAAACACTCAACTTTGGTGCCGGCATCCAGCTATGTTTAAACGCTGCACACATTGACCCAATTAACATAATTACTCATACACACCACCCACTGGGGCTGATTTCAGCTGAAGTGCTCGAGCTCTCCGGGTACTTGAGCAGAAGGGGGTCTGTGTGATTGGAGTGAATGAAATTAAGTTGACCTTAAAGTCAACATCACTGACGCAAAGTTAAGTTTAAATTCAATTAAAGTAAATCTTTTCACTATTTTTTGACATTTTGTCGACTAAATAATAAAAACTGCTTTAGCCAGTTTTTGGTTTAATGAGTCTAGAAGCGGTCATGGAGCCTCGAATGAGCCACCAGAGTATTTATAGATTTTGCACATTTGTATTATTAAAGTGCATTTAGAGGTACGGCGTGTATGATTTGGCGGTGTCTAGCAGTGCGATTGCAGATTGCAACCAACTGAATTCCCCTGCGCTCACTCCCCCCTTTCCAAGACTGCGATAACTACAGCCGCTCTGATGTCACCTTGACAGCAATCACACTATTCTAGCAGCGATGGAAGTCCGACGAAGCTGGCGGTACCATGGTTTTGAATTCTTCAAGCAGGTCTGAGAACTACGGTGGCCTTTAGGGAACACACAAATGCGAAAGGCTCTCACGAGAGTGTGTCTGGTTTGTCCGTTCGGGGCTGCCGTAGAAACATGGCGATGCAACATGGTGGACTGCGTGAAGAGGACCCGCTCTTTAGACATGAATGACTCGTTCTAAGCTAACGAATACACGACAGCTCTTAGTTTAAGGTGAATAAATAATGAAAACATAAACATTTATTTTATATTCCATTCCAGCTAAGAAAGCCCAGCAGATTTTACATACTGGCCCTTTTAATGATACATTACGAAACTCAATTTAATGAAATATACCAAATAATTTTGTTTCCTTATCCTGTCTTTAGATTATTAATTGAACTATTGCATTTTAAATTGGAATCACACAATGTTTATTCCCTAAAGGATTACTGTTTACTATCTTCATTTTTCGCTTTTGGAAAATGTATTGAAAACCATAAATGAATACACTTTTAAAACTAGGCTTTTTTTTTACATTACCAATGGATCAAATGCATAATGTGACAGATTTCCCTCATAGTGACATACCACAGTGAATCCTCACTCTGCTGTTGCTTTGAGCTTTGCTGTTTCGTTTTCCAACCCTCAAATCCTCTCCTCATGTCGTTTTTGGGGCTCAGGGGATAAAGCAAGTTTTCCTTTCATCACAAGGCTGTTGCTTCAAACCCCTTCTCTTACTAAACCCCAACTTGCTTCCAATTTAATAGCAGCCCATTGCTAAAAAAAGAAAGAAAACACTTCGTATTTATTAAACGCTTTAAACTTTATGTTTATTGTCTTCTTTTTTCAGCAGCATGTGGGCTGTAATCAGATAACCCCGCTCCAAAACAGACCAGACAGCAAACAAACAAAGTTAGCAATTAGCTAATGAATAACATTTAACTTCTAAAGAGCCAGATATTTCCCTAAGGGGTAGGTGGAGACCAAATTGGAGCTAATGAGCAAGTGAATGTTGAACCTAATCAATGGGGTCGTTGCAGACATGTCTTTAAATGAGAAACAATGTTTCTTTGTGTCTGCTGGATTTGTAAATAAGCCTTTTTTATTTTTTTTGCAAATTTGTTTGCCGTGATAACTCGATATTGTGTTTTTATATATTTTTTTTGCTGCAAAGTAGCCCAACAAAGTCAGTTACCCTTTCTGATGGGTTCCTGATGAAACTTCAGTGAACAAACAAACTTGTTTTCAAAGTCCAGACCGGCTCCAGATACAGTCTGATTCAAACAGTTCCAGATAAAACAGCAACTTCTTTAAGTGCACGGCGATGCTCCTGAGCCAGAGCAGAGGAGCAGAGGGCACAGCGGCGCATTAAGACTCAAGTCAACAGTAATAGTAATGATGATGTTACTTTGCCTTGGCAGCGGCAGCTCCGCAGGGAGGTCTGGTGGCTTTGTTGAAGAAAGCAGCTCGCCGGTAATGGGCTTGGGATGTTGACGGGAAATTAGTTTTGGGACCTCAGGAGCCGAGCGAAGGGGAGGCTCCAGTACACACACACACACACACACACACACACACACACACACACACACACACACACACACACACACGTACACAAACTATACCAACCTCTTCGCAATTTGCCTCGTTGTATATTCATCCCCCGCTGTCCTCTGGGTTCTGAGCCCATTTTACTATCACGTTACGTCTGCTGATGAAATCCGCTCCTCCTCAGGATTAGGATAATGTACTTTATTTGTTTTGGAAATAAATGAAATTAAGGTAAAGAAAAAAAAAGAGGAATGTTTTTATTGAACAAATTGAAGATGAAAGGCTCACAACACTGGGTGCTGAATTTCCACAGCAGCACCTGCTCTTGATTCAAATGAGGCAAACCTGCTGACTGGAGGCTTTTCAGTTGAAACGCTGCTGCAAACTGGGCAATGTTCAGTAATTCTGCATTGGAGACAGCCAATCAGGATCTGCAGAACAGTTTTTTTTATTATTTAGAGTTGACTGCAAAATCAGTTGGAGTTATGCCTTAATTAAGCATCTTTCATCATACATGTGATTAAACGCATACTTTTCCCTCCCTCATCCCCTCCTCTCTTTTTCACCGACTCATTTCCCGCTCTCTCTTCTTCCTGCCTCTCGTCTCCATCCCAGTTTGCCACCATCGAGACCATCGTAACCTCGGTGTCCGACGAGTTCCCCAAATACTTGAGGAAGAACAAACCCGTCTTCACGCTGATCTGCTGCATCTGCTTCTTCTTCCTGGGGTTCCCAATGATCACAGAGGTAAGGCACCACAGCACACAGATGATGCAACAGCGCCCACGGGGACACTTTTGAGCGACCCTGTCTTTGAATAAGCCGACAGGTTTCTGCATGTAAAGCGAAGCCACGGCCTTCGGAGGACGACGGGCTCAGTGAGTGGAACAAGAGAGGCTGAGTCTTATTAAAATCCCCCCAGACAGCTTCAGAGGGCCAAATCCAGCCTAAAGTTGTGATTTATACATGTCGTTTCTTTTGATCGTTAGTGTATAAAAAGTTATGGCCATGGACGAGTCAGAGCGGGTTCAAGCCTTGAATTGTTTTTTTTGGTGAGACTTTGTCTGTGTGTTTGTGACAGAGCGGGATGTACATGCTGATGTTGGTGGACACATTTGCAGCCTCCTACTCTTTGGTCATCATTGCGATCTGCGAGCTGTTGGGGATTTCCTACCTCTATGGTGAGTAAAGCTGCTCCTGTGTTATCTCAGGGGCTGAAGGTCTGATCGCTGCTAGTGGCCACTTGATGCTGTCGTGTCAGTGATACATCCCATAATAATGTGGAAATGAGGAGCGTAGGTGTGCTCAGTAGAACGCATCCGTATCCATTATGTGGATATTTATACCAAAACCGATGGTGGTCTGGTTAGTTTTTGTCAACATGTCATGTTATGGAGCTAAACGTTGGAGGTACGGACCGAACCACGTCTCCATCCTCAGAATCTATTGTTTGCAGGTCTAAAAATTCTCATTAAAATCAGCTCCTTCATCAAATATCAAATGTCATGACCTCGATCGCACCTTCGATTATGTCCCTTAAAACAGCGGCAGTAAAGCACCTTTTTACCGTTTTGAAGAATAATTCTTAATGCCTAATGCAAATGCCTAAACACTGGATCCTTCCCATTTTCAGACCGGTGAATGTCCATATCTTTCAAACTCCATCGACAAAGCCCCTCCAGAAGATATTATAAAGCGGTTTTCATAGACAGACCCCCTTATAACTTGTGAACTGCCTTCGACATGTACATCCAGTGGAGTGACCCTTTGATGATTTGCTAAACCTAAAGTCATTTTCATCAGTCTTGGACTTAAGGAGAGTTTGAATATTTGAAATACTGTTCCAGAGGCTTTTCTATTCTGAAATAAAAAACAATCAAAACTAAAAACAACATTATTTTGAGGTTTAAATGGTCTTTCATTTGAATGCTAGCTCATTACACCAGTTGAAGTTCAAGAGTTTCATGTGTTTTCATGTTCCATCTTTAACCCTTAATGTTTCTGAGTACATGTCATTTGCCATACGTCTCCATGCTTCAACTGATAACCCCGTGTTTAACGCCACATTGCCATGAATTGTGGGTAATTCCCTTCGGCACGGAAAGGGTTCATAAAGGGCTCAAACTATCCGCGGGAGAGCCCTCAGTGGGACAGCCCCCTCACCTGGAGGGATTGGGCCTATGTCTAAAAAGTGCAACGTGTTATTCCAGCCGTGACCACTAGGGGTCTCTGTTGTGATGTATAAGTCACACGCTCGCGTGCATACACACATGCGCACAGGCAGAGAGCTCAGGTGTGTGTCAGAAAGGCCGTTACCAAGGAGCAAAGCGAGCGGCTCTCCTCCGGTTTGTCAGAGCATCACTTCAGGTGACATATTGAAATGATTGTGGGACTCTGCGTCTGCATATCACTCAAAGATATCCGTCAATAAAGTCAGAGAGGAATGAAGCCATCTGATCCCGGGCTTTCTCTCAGGGATGACAGAATCTCTCTCTCTCTCTCTCTCTCTCTCTCTCTCTCTCTCTCTCTCTCTCTCCCCCTTTCTTTTGATGTTGTCATTTCCTATTGCACTTTTTCTAATCTGTATGCCATGTGCATGCATCTCCATTCCTCCCCAATTCAACCAGGTTTGGAAATGACCCGGGATTATTAGATTACGAGATTCACCAACCATGTCTCCTTGCACATCTGTTAAGTCTTTTGTTAGAGGTTCCTTCCTTCTGGTCCTTTTTAATAGACCTTATTAAACCCAGGTCACTCGCTGTAGAACCTCTCTCCGACGGCCTCCGATGTTCTTTTATTTAATTTCTTCTCTGTTTTCTTTTCGCCTCTGCAGGTCTGCAGAGGTTTTGCGAGGACATCGAAATGATGGTTGGTTTCCAGCCAAACCGATTCTGGAGAATCTGCTGGGCCTTTGTGACTCCGACCATTCTGACAGTACGTTTTGTCTCAGACACACACACACACACACACACACACACACACACACACACACTTTTCGACCCTCTCTTTGACACGTGCAGCCTAGAATGATTCCATTTCCACTGTCCGCCTTTTCAAGTTCATTGATTTGCAGTTGGAACGGAACAGAGGAGAAATTGCCCCCGTTGCACAAAAAAAAAGGAAAATGATTTCTTCCTTCCTATTCCTGTCACGTCGCCGAGTCTCAAGTTGTTTTTTGTTTTTCAAAATTGTAACTTGCCAAATAGTTGGTGTGATGTCGACTCAGCCGCTGCAAAGAGAGAACACATTGTTCTGTAAAATGGGTTTAGCAGCATTCATGTTAGTACTTGTAATGTAAACCACTGTAGCTCTAAAGCAGAGGTGATGATGACAAATGGAGGAGCAGTCAGGCCGGCTGGTCATCTTGCCTCTCTCTCTCTCTCTCTCTCTCTCTCTCTCTCTCTCCCTCTCTCTCCCTCTCCCTCTGCCTCTCTCTCTCTCTCTCTCTCTCTGTCTCTCTCTCTCTCTCTCTCTCTCTCTCTCTCTCTCTCAGAGAGATCAGATTTCCTCGGGGAGCCCATTGATGCACGACCCCAAGCTAATGTATTTCTGTCTGCCTTCCCCTTTTTCTGTTTGTTTTCATTTTTCTTCCACTTATTCTAATCCTTCTCAGATAAATGTGCTGTAGATAAGAGGTATATTTCTTTCCAAGCCTTTCCCTTTTCTTTGTACTCACTGCACATATAGTGAAAAGGAAGGTCTCATTTACGCTGTCATCCATCCTCTTATTGATATGGAACAGTGGACACAGCTCTTGCTATGTGCCCTGACTGAGTTCAGTACAGTTAATTGGGAAGAAACCTACTGTACAGTCCTTGTTTAGTGTCACAGAAGTCCACAAATGTTGGCTAATATTTTAAGATTCTTACAGTAAGTATTTACATCTGACGGCTGCAGAAATAGCAAGTTATTTAGTCATACATTGCAGAAGTAATCACTCAAATCTGCTTTCGTAGTTTGTGATTTGTCTCCCTGAAGGATTGTAGAGTTGTTTGACCTTACATGTATTGAACTGGAGTAAACTTGAACTGTGTGTCCTTTACGTAGTAGTAGAAGTTATGAGGAGCACGAAGTTGCAACACAACTTGCAGACTCAGGCGGGTCCGATTCCAGAAGCGGAGGTCCTCTTGGTATTTCTCTGCAGCTCGACAGTGACCGTCAGACAAAGAACTTACCAGACAAACTGTTCAAATGGCTGCACATTGTTTATAGAGTTCTCAAAAAGGAAACTAGTGATTTCATTTGATGTCTTTCAAAATCTTAGGAGTAGTTACAAAATAGCTACAACTATAGAATTATGCATTTCCAGGTTGCATTGAATATGTACAGCACAACCAGGCGGCAACCTTTGGTTTGGACAAGTGAAGCCACTCCTGGGGTGCCTTAAACTTACATTATTTCTAATGACCAGCAGGGGGCGACTCCTCTGGTTGCAAAAATAAGTCCTATTGTATACAAGTCTATGAGAAAATTAGTCTACTTCTCTCTTGATTTATTCCCTCAGTAACTATTGGTCCATGGCCTCAATCTCTAGTTCCAAGTCTTCAACAGAGCATGATGTTCATTTAGTAAATAATGGTCCCTTTGATTGTTAAATAGATCATAAAGCGGGGTGTGCTTTAGGGGCGGGCTTATTGTGATTGACAGGCTGCTACCGCAAACCAGAGACGTACATGGCGTCTCTACGTCACTCCTCTGCATCTGCAAATATGATCACTTCCCTTCACTGTTTGCAAAAAAAGCCAAGATGGCGGCGCCCAGAACGCCAAACTCGAGGCTTCAAAACATCAGTCCACAAACCAACGGGTGACGTCACTGAAGCATTAGCTGAAGGTAACCTAACGCACGCTTCCTGTATTCCCTGGTCTGTGCAGGGCATCCTGGGCCTTAGCCTGTACCAGTGGAAGGGGATGACGTACGAGGACTACACCTACCCCGGCTGGTCCATGGCTATGGGATGGCTCATGGTCATCTGCTCCGTCATCTGGATCCCCATCATGTTCTTCATCAAGATGTACCTCGCGCCCGGCAACTTCAGAGAGGTAACAATGGAGACAAAGTCGTGACCAGACATCGTCACGTATGTTTTGTTTTGGTCTGGTTTGCGCGTGCACGCACACGCACACACACACACACACACACACACACACACACACACACACACACACACACACACACCGTCGGAGAAATCAATATTCTCACACTTCGTTCATTAGCAGGGAGAGGCGGACTCCTGGCTGAGTATTAATTTGATCTTTTTTTCTGCGAGTCCGATTGGTCCCTTTTAAAGTCTCCGATTAATGGATTATGATGACCGTGGCTTTCTTTCCTAACGTCTTTGTTCCCTCAGCAGCTCTCACGGCTGCCTCAGTCACAGGCTCTTTTCTTCCTTTGACTGGAACAAATACGTAATCATCATTGTTTTCACTCATACCTTAGGGCAGGGGTTCTCAACCTGTTGTAACTTCAAGCCCACTACTGCTAAATATTTATATTATATATATTTGAGGTAAAAAAACATGCAGCTAAACTATTTACTACTTCCTGTGTACTTCTACATCAAATTTATACTTTTACCTGATAGAGAAATGTTCTGGTTACGTTGTCCAGTCAGATTGCACTCACAAAATATCTAATAATTAAAATATGATGAATTTGTATTTCATAAATCAATCCAGCATGCTATTGGAATTGAAAGCTCTACTTTGAACAGACGTTAAGTTATTTATGCAAGTAAATCTATTTATATTGCACATTTCAGACCCAGAGGCAACCCAAAGTGCTTCACAGATTACACAAGAAACACATGATATAAACAATAAAAGCAAGCAAGTACTTACTGGCATTTAAGAGTATTTAAGTACTTTGTGCTGGTAATGCCTCTATTTCACTCTTCGCCTGAAGTGAACATTTGAATGCAGGACGTTTACTGTTAAATAAGCTATAAAAGGAATTCAGAGCACATCTATGATTCAGTCAGTGTCGGCCGTGATTCCCAGAGAGCCGCTCGCTTGTCTATTCAAAGTTTAATAATATTGAACATGTCACGTGTCCAAATTGCACCAAATCTGCCAGTGCAAGTGTGGAGTGTGCAGAGATATGCAGAGACCACACAGACAGACAGAACAAACAAATCAACATGGTTCTTTTTTATAGATTTTTAGAAGAGGCTTTAAATCAGGCTTTACATCAGGAGCTTCAACAACCAAGCTATTGTTAGAGACATCAATTCTGTGCCCCGCCCCCCCAGTTCAGGTCTGACCTGTGTGTTGCCTCTCCTCTCGCAGCGCCTGAAGCTGGTCTGCTCCCCTCAGCCCGACTGGGGTCCGTTCCTGTTGAAGCACCGCGGAGAACGCTACAAGAACATGACCGACCCTCTGGGAACCAACTCCCTGGGCCTCAAGCTGCCGCCCAAGGACTTCCAGCTCGCCTCCTACCAGTAGCAGCCGGCGGTCCAGCACCGCACCCACCACCTCCAACCCCTGCAGGGAGCACCGGGAAGGGGGGTCAACCTCCACCTCTTGTTCTCGCTCATCTTCCTCTCTTTCTCTTTCTCCCGTCCACCCTCTTTGCTTCCCGTCTTACCCCCCCCCTGTATCGAGGATGTGGAAACAGCCCCCACCCCCTTTTTCCTCTTCCTTCTCTTCTTCTTCACCACCTCCTCTCTTCTCTCACGACGGAGTGGAGTCTACTCCTCCGCTGCTGCTTCGTACTCGGTTAACGGGCTATCATTGCCCCCCACACATGACCACTGATTACTTCAGAACCCTTCCCAGGGATCTTTATTCCAAGAGAAAATTGTGTCATACAGTGACACAGCTCAGACTGCACTTGCAATATTAGACTCACCATAGCTGCTCCCTATGGAGTCGTGTATGTATGTGTGTATGTGTGTGTGCGTGCGTGCGTGCGCCCTCATATTTGTGTGTAGAGATAATGAATCATCTCGGTGCAAGCAGACACAGGAAAACAAAAAGAAAATTGAGCGACAGAGAAGCAGCGGTTCAACGAGCTCGGCGGGGTGTTTTGTTCCATCTGTGTATAGAATTTCCAACGGCTATACAAATAATATCAGCTGCCTCTGGAAAAGAAAAAAATGAAGCAAAAAGAAAAAAAAAACATATATGTATATTCACTCTAGCTACTGCTCAGTCGCTCTTGCTTTGTCAAAAATAGATTACAAAATCTGCAATTTGTGCCTCCTACGTCCCAGTAGAGTAGCGAATGCCTCCTGATTACCACTGTCAGCAGATACACTTTGGCCTGGATGACTCTGCAGTATGACAGCTTGGATCTATTTTTTCTCTCTCGAGTCCGAGGGACCATTTGTGATACCTTCTCTCTTTGTCTATTTATTAAGTCGTATTCCTACTCGTATTCTCCTGTATTGTATTATCATAGACTGTAAAGGATACATTCCTCACGTAGGAAATCACTAGTCGTCTATCCTTCCTCTAGTCACGTGGCCATTGAACCTTTTTAAGACTCGAAAATCTGACCCGATAGTCACTCTGTGCATATACTGTACGTTAGACGCCGTATTTATCTCTGTCTGTGTTGTGAACTTGTCAAGCCATCTGTGAAAACCATCTTTACAATGTGCATCACATCAGTAGAGTAACAGTATAATATATATATATATATATATATATATATATATATATATATATATATATATATATATATATATATATATAAATTATGACATACATATACAGATATATATATATATATAAATAGCCTTCAGCCGAGGGGAGAACTAGAACGATAAGCGATTGAGAGAGTGTGTTTGTGTGTTCATGTCTCTCTGAACCCCACGTTTCTCTCACTAGCTGTGTGTAATATCTTGTACAAAGTGTACACTTCTTAAAAAAAGAAAGACAAAAAAAATCACTTCTTCAAGTAGTAAGTGTGTGTGTTGTCGCGTCCTCACAATGTTAGGAGCAGCTGCTATGTGTGAGTAGATGAAGATTAGACTAGAAAATGGCCTCCTCCTTTCCTGGAAGTGTACTTTGTCTCTTGTTGTTTGTGGTAGACCTCCGGAGACCTCTTTGCCATTTCAGACTTAAGCCTCTTGCTTCTCTGTATGTCCACGTGAAAACAGGGTCTCAGGTATACTCGATTCCATCAGACTACCACGGTAGTTGCAGGAATAGTAGCATTCAGTGCATAGGAAACACAGAGTAGAGCCATCCTAATGCTACACTATAGTGGAAGCAGTGTGCAAGTGTGTTGCAAAGGAGCAGAATCAAAATACTACTTCCTGATGATCTCACTGCAGCATCACTTCGCTTTTTGCTTGCTGTTGCTTAAACACGCCTCGCGATGATTATAATACTCAATTAATCTATTTTGACGAACTGTGTGCAGTGCTAAATCAAGTATCTTGGTTTGTATGACATAGTTAGATGAACAACAAAAAATGGTAAGAAAATCTAATTTCCAATGCCTTGTAATCATTTTAAATCTAATTGGCACTTGAGCCAGTTTTATTTCAGATATGCAGAAAAGAAAAGGCTTCCAGTGACCTTTTGGTCACCTTTCTGACACTGGTCCATCAGAATCAACACTACTGTCATTTAGAACATAATCTCCCTTTAAATTGTGCTGTCAAAATGCACAATCAGCACAAATGAGCCACTGTGGGTGTGTGATTCAGGGGTGTGTGCTAAAAGTAATCTCCAGATGTAACAGCGCAGCAGCCTGAATGAGCAGCCCTGCAGCTCTGCAGGCGTCCAAGTGGCTTTGCAGCCTCTTTAAATGTGACATGACAGGCAGCCAACTTTTACTTCGTGGGCTGCCAACCAATTACCTACACAGTAACACCATGTTGCCACCCAGACGCAATTAGTCCTTTCCACGCCTTGACCGGTTGGATATGCATTTTTATTTTGACACAAAGTCCCGATTGGCTTTATTATGCTTTCAACACTGCAGGCGTTCACTTGATGTTGTCGAGTGGTTTGAGAGGAGGTTGCAGGTATGGATGCAATTACAGTTGCTCAGAGGTTTAAGGGTCTCCCTAAGCATTTCTCTAAGCCATGTCTTTTCATGATCTTGACATGAAAATAGCACAGATATATTATTTTAAATGTTGTAAAGAACGCATAATCAATTAATGAGCACAAAAGCCCTGTTGTTAAATAGCTTGCTTGCTCCACAGTGTTGCTTTTGTTAAGACTTAGTGTGTTTAGCTCTATTCGTTCAAACGTAATAACAATGTGTGTCTGTGTATGCTCGTGTGTGTGTGTTTGTCTCTGCATTGGTTTTTACTCAACTCCACTCAACTGTCAATCAGATGTTTGCATGGTCAGTCTCAGAGTGCATCACTGAAAGAACAAGAGGAGGTTTACAGTGTTTTCTTTTCCTTGAATGCCTCGACCCAATGCTCCCCTTTCTCTTTTGGGATGGACGTGAGGATCTTAGACCACCAATTGTGAACCCGAGCTGGGTAAAACTGTTAATGCTGATATGCTCTATAAAAAAAGAAAAAGAAAATCAATCCTGTGGAAACCATTTACTTGAGAGCGAGGCTGAAAGAGCAGGCTGGCATTTTAAATCATGTGTTGGATGTAGTATGCTCTTTGGAGTAACACTTACATGACAAAAGACTTTTATGCCCTGAGATAGATTTGAATGATTTCCTTTCAGGCCACAGTTAAATAGCTAAGTATGGAATAAGTTTTGTGCTTTGTCTTTCCATTTCTACTGGGCTTTCCTGCTTTTGTTTGAGGAGAAAACAACAACATGAAAACAGCTTAGGGTTCAGTTAAAACCACATCGCGTCATAAAATATAACACTGAAGAGCTTGCATGTGCAGTTTGTGTTGCTGTAACCTGATGTCCATGTATAGTAATCCTTCTCCTTTCTCTCTCAATATTATAAGTCGGTGCATGCTTTCGTCAGGGAGCTTTCTGTTCTACATTATGTTAAAAGACATAGAGTTGTCCTTACGGAGGAGGACGACAAAGAAAAAAAACTGTCAATTAGCTTTTCCTGCAAGTCAACTTTGGGCAGTATAGGTAACCAAAGAAAGAGTACTTTAACTAGGGTTGTAGTGAAAACAGAAAACAAAGTTTAGAAGAAAAAAGAAATGCGTCATCTGCGTATAGGAGGTTGAGATACTGCCATTCATATCCCATGTAGTGTTCCTCGATGTTTGCCAATACGTTACAAAACATCTTCAGGTAACCATTGGCCTTATAGATGTCCTCTAATGCTATAATATTGTATGTATTTCAAAAACAACACCACAGAATAGCTTATCGTCTGTCTCATATGGTACAAGTATTCCTATTGTTATGTCTGTTGTGTCTTTTTGGCACTTTATTGTCTGACCTATGAATGCATAGGTTAAATTTCTAATTACTTGAGTAATGTCATATATTTCTGCGTGTTCTATGTGAGGTACTGCTGCCTATGGATATAGATATGTGCCTCCAACAGCCCACGACATCTTTTTGATTTTAAAAATAGAGAGTAGATATATAACAAATACGTTTTAAAATCGGTGTGAGATTGAAAAAAAAGAAGAAAAAAAGAAAACAAAATATATATATCATATATGTGAAATGCATTTATTTATTTTCATCAATCTTTGAGGCCCTACCTCAGATTTTGTATTTATGTATAGAAATGCAATTGGATTATATTATCTTTGCCAATAATAATATATCGCTATTATATCATGAAATGTATAACCTATGAATCAATAAATAAATGTTATTGTTTTCTTTGTTGTCACGGTCTTTTTGACGAGCATCCTGCTGTGTAAGTGGAGCTATGAACAATGACGACAAGAATATTGTGTGAAGACAATAAGTCCTGTCTCTGACCTGTCAATCAACTTTTACATTAAGCTGCTAAATGACTGAAGGCATCGCGGCTGTTGAGAAATGTTCCACACTGTTTGTTGTTTGCAGGAAAATCATGATCAAAGCGGAGGAGATTGAGAAGAAAGACGATTCAAACGCTCCTGCAGGCGTGTTGTTTGTTGGTTTCGTATATGCTGCTGAACACCACTGACTGTGACAGACAAGCATGCATATTTCATGTCAAACTCATTTGCAATTTAAATTAATTTGCGTGGAGCACACCGGTTTGTACAGAACATCATCTGCACACGTAATAAATCTCTCAACAATGCTGGGAAGCAGCAGCAAGACTGACTTATTGAATTCAGTGCCTCTGTGGCATCAAAGCGTATTGATTTGTTGTGAATGCAATAGTAAAATACATACAGTCTACAGATAATTACATGAGTAATTTGATGTAATATTGGCACAAACATAGGCTATTTAGTAGCAAACATGTTTTTAAATTGCATATACGCATATGCAATCTGGCCAGAATTGAGGTTATAATGTTTACGTTATGTCAAAGACGTCTACGTTTTGTGTTGCAGAGATATCTACTGAAATTAATGTTCGAACCACCTTCTTTGGGATGAACATAATTCTAAACACACATTTGATTTAATTTAAAACAATATTGACTCTGAGCAGCTCTGTGAAGCTGTATTTAGGAACAGAGGTGGTAAAAGCTAATATGCTAATGTTAAGGTGGTAAATATGAAGCATTTACCAGGTTCAAGTTAAGTCTGTTAGCATACTCATTTTTACTAGTTAGCATTACACGAAAAAAGCAGCGGAGGGTCATGTCAATTGCATTAGTGTTGCACTCATTTGGTGATGCAGACATTTGTCAGACGATCACCAAAGTCACTAGGTATCATCCGCTGGGGACCATGAATATCTGCACACAATGTAATGGCAATCCATCGATTTTTATTGTAGACGTTTCAGTCTTGGCCCACAGTGGTGATCCGACTGACCTACTCTGTCACTCACAGCCGCTAACATGGACAAACACAAATATCACATACATTCTGAAGACAATTTGTGAATCGGCGTATTTGGTATTTTAAACTATTAAAATTCTGTTAGCATGTTCCCCCGAATTCCATTGTAATTAACAGCTTGAGTAAAGTGTTCGCTCAGCCAACTCGGAGGAGCTGCTCTATATAAAATCCCTTTGTGTCGCTTTTGATTGAAATAAAAAACCGTCACACACTTATCCTGCTGTGGCCCATCTGCCTGCGTAAAAAAAAAAGTTAACAGCAAAAAGAGATTGATCACACCTCACACCCATGTCAGTCAACACTGAAAGTAACCACTATGGTGTCATTTCACACTCCTGTCATGCTGTTGAGGTAAAAAAGGTGACTACTCTTTTTTTTCTCCTAATGCACATCGTTATGACTCAATCAGATTTTCTTTGATATACCAACTGTCCAGCATGAAGCAGAAAAGAAAAAACTCAGGACCTCATTATATGTGGCCTTGTCCTACCTGACAATCCTTTGTTTTATAAATCTCCAACAGTCAGCCTCCAGGAGCGAAGAGACTCTGGTTTCAGGGAGAACGCCTGAACGTGTGGTTTTTGCACCTACACTGCATATTTACTACAGAACAGTAATCACGCTGCACAAGTATAATATCCTGCTCATTATTTTCTTTTAGCTGCTGTAGCTTTTTCACTAAAGGGGTATTCAGTCTGAGTCGCTAGATGAGTCCTGCTTATACGCCGAGAAATTCCCCCAGCCCTTTCCACCAGAAGATGATCACTTAAAGACAAAAAGAAGAAGAAGAAGCTTACAATTCAATATTACGGATATATTCAAGTTTTGTTATTTATCCAACTGACACAATTTACTCAAATGGTGCAATTTACCCATATTAACATGGGAAGGGATATTCACACAAGATCCAGAGAACAAAAGACCCGTGCAATTATTAGAAACCAGAGGGGGGAATTCTCTGTTTTAAAATGGAGCTTCATTTACCGTCTGTTGAGCGCACTCAGACCTGAAAGTTTTGTTGAGGAAAAGTGCTGCCATCTACGCTGTCAGCCCTGTCCTTCTCTTCTCAGCCTGCTAATGTCAGATCAAAGATCTCTGCGCGAGTGAAAAATAAAGTTTGACGTGTTCAAGAACACTTTGTCTCCTTTTTTTTTCGCAGGTGGTGACATTCAGACATTTATCATTCTGACCGCGGCAGTCACTTGCCAGCAGCCTGTTTGTTTACTTCACCATCAGTTAAAAGTTGCCAGGCCCCCGGCATGAAGACACAAGACCCCGCTCACAGTTTCCTGCCTGTATTCAGCTGACAAGAAAATCCTTCATGATTTATCTCATCAGCTGATGAAAGCTGATGAGATAAGGCAGGAAGTGTGCTGACCTTGAGGAGCAGACAACCTCGCCACAGCGGCATTAGATATTCTTGCACGCTTTTAAATCAGCCGTTCTGTGTTACGAGGACAAATAAGAATGCTGCTGAGCCCAACACCATGGCATGATCAAAGGGGAGCTGCTTTTCCGCCTGTCAGGATGAACTCTGCTAAAATGCTTTCATTACTGCTTTTTTCTGCTGCTTATTGTCTCACTCTATGTGTCCAGCAGGGGGCGACTCCTTTGGTTGCAAAAAGAAGTCTGATTGCATAGAAGTCTTTGAGAAAAGGACCCTTCTTTTCTCTTGAAAACAAGAGTTTATGGTCTCAATCGTTAGTTTCAAGTCTTACAGCATGATGTCCAATACTACATCGCTTTTTATTTACAGTCTGTGGGTCTATTTGAATGATCTGGGTGAAAGATGTAATCTCTGACTACCAAAACTGCACACCTTTAGAGTGAACGTCTGTTTGAAATGATACAGTTGCAGCCAAACACCTCTCGCCAACCACATCACAAAATCTGAACGTTACCTGTGCACGGACTAATGCTAACCAAGTGAAGCAGAGCAAAGATGGAGACGCAGGTTAAGACGGCCATTTGGGCATTGGGGTAGCATCTGTGCCATTTAAATGTCAGGTATTAATTCA
This sequence comes from Taurulus bubalis, assembly GCF_910589615.1. Taxonomy (NCBI): domain Eukaryota; kingdom Metazoa; phylum Chordata; class Actinopteri; order Perciformes; family Cottidae; genus Taurulus; species Taurulus bubalis. The sequence goes on from NC_136592.1 coordinate 26,402,354, forward strand.
ATCTAAATTTAAATCTGCTAAGCCTTCTCTGCTGGCCTAAACAGAATCACAGAGTTATAGCTATTTATATATTATAGCCGTGGCTCGAATAGGTCCACTGCAGGCCCAGTTAGAAAATCCACGGCATTATTCATGAGACACGATGCGGTAACATTGCTTTAATTTGCACCATTGTCAGAATCAGCGACAGGCACACAGACATTTTCTTCCCCTTTTGTTTTTTTTGTTTTTGTTTGGCTGTTTCAGTGGCAACCCCTCAGTGGTGTGTCAATCTAAGGTTATTTTGTGAAAAACTCACAACAGGCACTGCACACCCATGTTTTCATACATAATTATGGTATTTACATTTAGACTTATATACTGTAACTTCCCATCAGATGGAAGTTCTGGTGAAAGAAAAACCCTGCATGATGACTTTGTCGATATTGCTGTGCAGCTCACAGCTCGATATTATATATCCATCTTTCTCTCTCGCATGTCAGTCACAGAAAAAGGCATCTGGCATCCCATTTATGTCTTGTGCCAGAACCCAAACTCCAAGAAATGTTTCAAAAGTTTCTCACAAAGTCAGTAACTATCTGCCAACACATTTTACAAGGATCAGCGAAGAACTTGTTCACTTCTTAGCTGCTTACAGTCAATATGCTAATTTATTGTCTTCCAACTGAATCATATCGTGACAAAATCATATATTCAGATAACATGAAACACAATCATGTCATTTAAATTGATAACAAGCAAATACTAAGTTTCCCAAAATCTGAATTGATAATAACTCTGCTTCCAGAAATACCCTGTCATCTTATTCTGATTATCAGTATTTGTGTGCATGCATATAAACATAGTCAGCTGAACATATTTATTTATTAAACTGTTAAACTGTTATGTTCACCTTGCACCAAAGTTCTTAATTAAATGAGAAAATACTTTTCATTTGTCAACTATTTCATTCACACAGAAAAGTAGGCTTTACTATTTGCTAAATTCATATAGATTTGGCCACATTGCCGAGACCTACGTATGAGTCACTTATTCAAATTCTTATTTTATTAATATATGTGGTAGTTTTCTAAGGTTAAAGGTTCTCCATTCGACATTCAGGGCATTATTATAGCAGCAAACAAGGTTTAGCTCTTCAGATATAGTGGCGTAATGTCCTTCTCCCTCTATGTGTGTTGGAATTAGAGCTTCTCTGTGCTTTGTTGACATCGCCGGGCCGGCCTCATGGAGCCTTTAGTGCATGTTAGAGCATGTGAGCGTCACCACTAGCTAGCTCACAGCCTCCGCTCTGCCCTGCGCCCATGAGGCGTTTACAGCTGATAACGTTGCATAAGTGCGGCGCCCACTTCCTGGCTCTCGCTTTAGGAAAACACTATTAACCTGTTGCTGTTTTTTCCGCTGTTAGCACCGTTAGCTCTTAGCCATTGCCTTGTTCAAAGGCAATAGATTTTCTAAATTTTTTGCACCTTTAACTTTTACATGGCAGCCTCCAGCTGCTGTTTAATCTGCTTAATGACCACCTCATCTAAAACGTAGCCGTTCAGGTATGACAACCTAAGCCGTGTTTGTCCTGCTGTGGAGTAAAAGCCTTTCCTGATGTTTGGATCCAGCACACTGTCTTTCTCCCTTTTGAAGCTAAAGGCAAAATCAAAGCAAAGCAACTAATGTATTTCAGGGAGGCTTCACTCTGAAATAGTGAAAGGTTTCTCTGTCTGTGTCCCAGATACTCACCTGTTTGAACCCATCTTTTGTCTCCATCACCCACAGTCTGCTGTCATAACAGCCTCCGCTGGGCACTTTTGTTGGCCACTCGACTAGCTTCGTTCTGACTGGTGGTGTTTAACCTGCAAAGGCCATAGCCTTGTGGGAAATTAGTTGTTAAAGGATGGTAAAACCAGAGGTTGTTAAAGATTCATTCCAAACAAATAGAAAGAACAACATGGCACAGTGAGCAAAATAATATTTTGTACATCTGGATTTTTTTGTCATTTGCATTATTACAAATGCGAATGTGGTTGAGAATGAGGTTTTCTTGCTCGGAAGGCAGCTATGTTGTCTGGTCCCGGTGGGGAGCCTCTTTCATGCTTCTTTGTTTATTTCTTAAGATAACTCTACATATGTCTAATACATTTTAAATTCATATCTATATTTTGCATTTAAAACATGTATCTAGATAATCTTGTAGTAAGCTCAACAGGACATAAGCTAAAGTGTTTAATATCAACAGAGGGACAAGCAACCATTGACCTGCAGCAGGGAAAGCCATAGAAAAATGCAACAAGAAAAATATGCCATTATTTAATTACATTCCTTTGTCCCCCAGTAACATTGTACCATATAGAGAAATGCTCATTAAAATGATAAGAACTAATAAGATAAATTGTAGGTAAATAAGTAGTACCGTCTAACGGTTTCCAGATGTGCCAAAAGCTGTAAACTGCAAAGTATTTTACAGAATAAGATACAGAATGAATAGTAATATACAGCCTATAGGGTATATAAAATGTAGACTAAACGGTAAGGGGAAGATATGAATCAGCAACAGCATTGATATGTATAAGCTGTAAACTGTATACCAGAGGTCTTAAAAGTGTGAGGCAGGCGTCCCCAGAGGGGCTCCAACCTGTTTCAGGGGAAAGGAAATGTGTGTGATTTGGTTAAAGTAATAGTTCGGGGATACAGTAGTAGTTTTGGGGGATTGTACTGTTTTCCCACTCGGGCAGAGTCAGCGATACAAGTAGTTAATAACAGAAAATAACAGCTCCTAAATGAACGTATATTTCTTGAAGCAACACAAAGAAATGTGACTGCGCTAGCAGCTCCTAGTCGGAGTCTGCCTGCCTTGCTTTCTGCTTTCACATGTCACCTCTTCGACAGAATATCTACTCCCACAACCTTTTTCCGGTCTTTGCTATGATGGTGTCTGTCTGACATAACAGCCCAGGATAGACACCCATGGACAAAACGAGCGTCTCCATTTCCAACAGAAAAAAAGACGTTGGGCGTATCGCGTTTTCTCTAACGATCTCTCCTCATTGGGTGGAAAAAAAGACACTTGTGCTCAGAAAAATCCGCTATGTGGACACAGGCCCTTAATCTGTAGTGCACGTGACATTGGGACCTTACTGCTGTGCGATTAACCCTCCTGTTTCAACTGAAATGTGTATTTTCAGAGTCTGATGCGATGATAATTCATTTATTGTATTCTTTTCTCATATTGACAAGACAGGTCAAAGTGACTTGGAAGTGGAGCTTTGTGCAGACAGTGAGCTGTCGAGAGTGAGCAGTATTAAAGCTGCATTACATTGTGTTCTGTCGAATTGAAAACGGTGTGACGACTAATGCAGGCAGCCGGCTCAACGTTTCAAAATACCTTTAGGGCCGACTTCCATCATCCATATTTTGTTACATCTGTGAGCTGCTTAAAGAGACCTAAAGAAAGCAGAGCGCCTCATGTCTAAAAATACGTGTTTGCCACTGATCCAATAGAGCAAGACAGACATCTGAGGTCTGCCGCTGTGTTATACAGCCCTTCAACAGACTGCACCTGCTCTGCTGACAAGAGTATATTAAATCTCAAATAAAGTCTCCTTTCGTAACAAGAACAGAGGTGCAGGTGTGGCCATCTCATGCCGCGCTCAAGCCGTTACGGAGGTCAGCGCCGTGCTTCATGCTGTTGTTGTTTTCTGAACTGTGTGCCGAGATAAAGACAGTCTCCTGTGTCTCAAAGCGAGGCAGCTCCAGAAATGTCATACTACACCACATTGCTTCTTGGTATCTAACGCTGTAGTATTTTCCATCCTGAAAATTGAAGAGCCGTATTCTTGATCCAAACGCAAATTTAACGAGTGCTCCAGCAAGCAAAATCAAATTATACGATCCGAGGCGTCCTTCCAATGCGAAATGCAATCAGTGGCAGCGACGGTGGGAATTTACTCAGATTTAAGGCATTAAGGTTTCATGAAGTTTATAATGATTAGTTCTGAAGTAGACCAGATTTGTCCCTGAGAGGGTTTAGACAAGCACCATGACAAGAATAAAGTCTAGTGGAAAGAGTTCTTAGTAAATCCTTTGGCTTTAAGGAGTTGAAACGGCGTTTCAGTGACACCACAAAGGATTGCTTGTAGGTCTCTGAAACATCAATAAGGCCTCCATAACCTCAGTCAACTGCACCACTGTGAAAACATGTTGGAAGGTCAACATCTATGCGATAATTAGACTGAACTTCCATTTCACGTCACTTATTTACAGTCCGACATTTTCTTCAGGTTGTGTATCGCAGTCGCAACATGAAGTCACAATCAGTAGTGACGGGTGTGTACTGGCGACACAGAAGCCGTAGTTCTGATTGCTGTGAGCAGTTCACACCTTTTCATGCCACTTCAAGAAAATACATGAATGCGCCGACATCTTCGCTAACGATCCCGGAGACAAAGTCGATGGACAATGTTTTCCTGATGTCGAATTTTTTATGCTTAAAATATTATCTGCCCAGAGAGGTTTTAAAAACATACTACAGGAATGCACATTTAGTTTTGTTCTGTTGATGTTTCTCTTGCAAATTTATTAGCAACTCCTTGTGCATATGGAACGCGTAACCTAGCGAGACTGCACTTACTGCGATTGGTCACTCTGCGATTTTGCTCGTGAATAATTGGCCCACATATTACCACCCTTGCTAAAATGGCGCCCATGGCAATGGGATGCACTAGCGTTTTTGTTTTGTGTGTAATGCTTCATGTCAGCCTAATAGACAGTAGGACTCCTACCAAGCGGCTATCAGCTATTCTTCTGCCGACATGAGACATAAGTAATTTTGTTTGAACTTTTCCTGTGGCTGCTGACGCATGGGGCGTTTAATCATGAAGCATTATAAGTACAAGCTGCTGAAAATAAAAGAATATGTACCACCTTAGGCTTTCTTCTTTGCTGGAACTCTAATAATTACAATGATATTAGTCTGAGTGCTTGACACTTCTTTTCTTAAGTTCTATAAAGGTTTTTTTTTTTACAAGGGTGTTTTGTATATTGTAAACACATCAATAAATCCTTTAGATTCTGAGCCCTTTAAAAACCTTTCCATCTGAAAGTTAAATAATGGAAAAACACGGCATAAACATTGTATACTTTTGTGGTCAGATAAATTGCCGGTTGCACCCCGTAAATTCATATGCTTTTCCATGCACACTTCCAAGGGAATGATGATTTATGGTTGTACAGCCGAGCCAGGGATGTTTGGTAAAAATATGCCAGGCAAAATAACAATGTTACCCATTAATGAGCCTTTCAAAATAAATTGCCTTGGCAAAATAAGAATGTTTCCTTTCTGGAACCGACAATTTTGTCAGTGCTTGAAGAGCCTTGGCAGGGGTGCTAGTGAGTGTTTATATTTTGGAAATAAACAACAGTTCATTAATACACAATGGTCTGTATCGTTGGCAGGAAACGACCCAACAATGTCTGGAGGACAGGACTTTACATAATAGCGGCGTGACGAATTATCGACACGGAAATGTAAACCACTCGTCTGCGAATATTTTGCATCAAAACTATTCATACATGCAGCGGTGCAAATTTGCAACTCTTTCAGCACTTTTTCAATAAAAGGTTAAAATAAATTTGCGTAGGCAGAGGACCTGGCTGAGGTGGATTGTTGTATAGCTTAAGCTACTCTAAGCTATTTTATTGGGTTTCTTTTTAGCAAAATTTTCTGAAGGAATTTTGTCTGTGGCTCTAGTCTGCGCTGCATTTGTCCAGGTGGAAAGAAGTAATGAAGTTTGCTGTCTTGGTTCCAGCAACAATCAGAGTCACTTAGCTCACATCCTGATGTTTGGTCGGAACAACTGAACCCTTTCACCATGCCGGTATGCTTTTATGCATCGAGTCGCTGACACTTGATTCAATTTTTTTAATTCAGTGTTTCTCAGAAGAATATTTTGTATGTTTGAAAGTCAATACATCTATCTGAATTAAGAGGCTATATCTACAAAGAATGTTGTCCTCTTGTTGTAGCAGTAGTGGAATGTAACAAAGTACATTTACCCCAGCACTGTACATATGTTTAATTTAGTCATAGTCGACATGTCAGTCTGCAGCTACAGAGATGTCGGTGACAAGGACTGCAGTGCAGAGGGAAGTGGACATTACAGATGATATGGGAAAAGCAAAAAAGCAAAAAAAGACAAAAAAAACACACTCCAGTCAGGCAGTGTAAAAGAATGTCCTGGATTTTTTTTTTTTATCCTCCCAACTAATTTAGTATTTACACGTTCTGATATTTCAATATTTAAAATGTTCTCTGCATCTACAGCAGATGAAGAAACGCATCATAAAAGGCTTTCCTTTGAGATGACACGTTAAACACCACAGGCAGACAGAATGTGAACTGAGAAAAGGAATTTTGTCTCCACAGTTTATTAATAACCTAAATGTGAGAAAGGTAGAAAGTTTTTTTTTATGAGACTTCTTAATCAATTTTCGCATGTATCAGTATAGAAAAACATTATCCAACCTGTGAAACTGATGCTTTGATAGATTAATAAATAATGAACTGTAAACTTTTGCCATATGGAGAGAGACGCCACATCCAAGACACAATGTTTACTTCCACTTCATTAATGGGGAAATGGTTACAGATGCACGTTTAATGAAGAATCATTGCCGTCCAAAATGATTTACAGGCGTTGATGGAAGCTGTATAGCGCTCAACTTTATGGTTACAGCAGAGTGAAAGCCTTCATTTGTCACCGTGTGGTCCAGGACTGAGGCAGATAACATCCAATATCCAATTCCCTTAGGCCTGGGGCTTTACTGAGGTCTGTGTGTGTGTGTGTGTGTGTGTGTGTGTGTGTGTGTGTGTGTGTGTGTGTGTGTGTGTGTGTGTGTGTGTGTGTGTGTGTGTGTGTGTGTGTGCGTGTGTGTGCCTTTCCCTTGGAATTAGCACCTGTGTGTTACGGTGCGGTGCTGAGCAGTAACAACAGAGCAGGAGAAATCAATGACCTTCTTGCCCCCGTGAAAGAAGTGGGTTAGCGAGGTCATTCATCAGATCACAGAGGTGGATCAAATAGAATCATAGCCGGTGGAGACATGGTTAAGACGCAGCAGACCTTTGAACCACATGGGCTCTATCATTCTGTCTCACACAAATACCATATTCTGAGAGCACGAGCTTTACAGAGGTCGGGTTATGTAGTTATTACCACACAATCTCGGTGATGGTAAATATTTTGTTTTAGTAAACATGGACAGACATGATGCCTTTGCTTATGAACGTGTTTAGATTAAAAATTGAATGGTGTTTACCTGCAATGACATTAACATTACAGCATCTTAATTCTGGTGCCATAGGTTTTTGTTGTTGTTTTCTTGAAAAATGAGACATTCCTGACTGAAAATTGGCAGTTTATGTGCCGCTTTTAGTTTATTCATTCTTGCTTCCCTGGCTCCCGTGGGGGCTTTAAGTGGACAGAAACACCAGCGAATTAAATCAGTCTGAAGGAAATGCCCTCAGGTTCCTCTGGGCCCTGAACTTTGGGAAGTTTACTGTGTCTGTAGAAGCTTAATAGCCTGCATACATGGAGTGTCTGGTTGCATGGCAGGTTTATGTTATTGATGTTTCAGGTGAACATGTGGTGTGAGAAGATGCACACACGGAGAGCACTGACAACAAGTCAACACTTGCATTACAAATCCAATTTGTGTTGTTTCTTAATGATCCATTATATTTTAGCAAGCATTTTTTACCAATCACCAGCCAAGGTGGGGCACATGCTGGTTCTAGGGATGCACTGATATGGCCTATACTGACTCAAATAGATGGATCGGATGTCGGTGACAATGGGACCGATCTATTCAGTTCAATCCTATGTTTATATACTGTGTACATTATATACTGGAATTTTAACTCCTGATTAAATTTTGACCACTTTATTGCTGTCTCGAGCACCATGTACGGCTTGAGAAGCACGACGTCTAAAAGTAGCTGTCAAAACACAAAACACAGATTGAAAAATAATTGGTCAGTACAGATGTTAACCATATGTTTTTAGTTTAGTTGTTTGTATGAAATCTCTGTGCATTTTTATGTTTGCTTTACCTTCTTGGCCAGATGGCCATTGCAAAATAGATTTTATCTGATTAAATAAAGATTAGATAAAACAATATGAAGTTAGGATGGCTAAGTTGTACTGATCAGCTGCTCATGTGCGGTTCTGGAGGACTTTCAGTAGGACTGCCCAGAAGTTTGCTTTCACCTGAAAGCCCTCTATAGAGTTTTGGAGTATGCATAATTTTAATTTGATCGCTGTATCCCTGAAGGGAAATTGTGTGCACATTCTGTGCACAGTGTCCACAGTGTACTGTGTGAAATGTGCTAATTACATTGTAATTTGCAACCTTGTCTTGGAACATAATTCCTTGCCATCACAGACTGAATGTGTGAATAGAATCAAATATGTGTCCGCATCAGCAGCAGAAAGGGGTGTGGGCAGACAGGGGACAACATCTGTCTGCTGTATTATGGGCTCTTTGATTTGTGCTTGGTCCAGATGGGCCGTCGCGCCGCGTGGTTTCACACAGCAAACGCTACAGTAACAAATGACTCAGGCTGTGATCCAATGACGGGGACTCTCACTAGGACAAACAAAAGGCCAGATGAATGGGCATCTGTGGCTGACTGCGGCATTAGATTGTCCCTCCTGTCCTATGAAGCCTGGCGAAGGAAAACTTTAAATGTCAAAACGTGAAAGACTGAGCGATGGGAAAGTACTAAAGTGCAGGCCCGTTACTGATGCACCCTGAGTATTGTAGCTGTTTTTTCAACAATCGTTATTTATGGAGCAACATTATTTTCATAGCTGAATTTAGTGTTTCAACTTAAATCGTGTAGTACGCTTTATTCTGAACCTGAAAGAAAACCTTCTCAAACACGACGCTGTTCAAGGAGCAAAAAAGAAGGATCTGTCGTGGAATGATGACTGCACCTCATACCTGTTTTAATAAATGAAGTCAATTTGGATTATTGCTGAGGGCGTTGTGTCAAAGTCCCTGTTGTCCAGGAAGCCACCGAACAGTCAACGGCTAGCAGCTAACAGCGCTAACAATGGCAACAGTGGGGAAACAGTTTCATCCTATAAAAGGTCAAACGGGAGGGTGCGCCTGATGCTTCAGCAGCAACGCAGGTTGCTGAGGACGTGACTTAGAGGCAGCTTTGTGTTCCAAACATTGTAGCATAGCATCAGTTCTATCAAAAATGAAGGTTGTCTTCATTGAAAGAAGAGCAAAGAACGACCCCAGAGTTTTTTTTTTTCAAGATAGAAAGGATGTTTTCACTCTTCTCCCGGCTGGCTTCGGCAAGAGTTTCATGGACAGGTGGTTTATCCAGTCACCCGCAAGTGCCAGCCGTTTGTCAGCATTCACAATGACACACGTGGAAACAAGAAGCGGCAAAAGCTCCAGTTTCTTGGCCTTCAATACAATAGCTCCTTCTGTGTTGTTCAGTTGCTGCAGTGTGGGTTGTAACCAACAGCAGCTAGGATGTAGCAAGAGAGGCCTGGAGGAGTCCTCCGTCTGGATCGGATGCACGTCTCAAGGCAAGAGAGAGAGAGAGAGCATCTGATACACTTGTATTATATTTATAGGAGCAACTGTGTTGTGAGATGGAAAGCAATTTCATCAATGTCATATTGTGTGCACAATTAAAGTCTCCAAAATACTGCGGGGGTTCTTCCACCTTTAGGAAGGGAGCGCATGTTGCCATCTAAAATGAATTTACTCATGAATGCAGGCAGCGCCGTCATCACATAAAATCCCTTTTGTTCCCCCCGTGTTCGCTCGATTATTCTGTCAGCCGAAAATAATTATTTGTCGTTACGATCAACATCATGTGGCATTATGAATATTTTGGAACTTGCGGTGTTCAGGGGCATCGCTCTTTGTTCTGTGTGTGTATGGATGATCCTCTGCATCCCATTCCAGCACTTTATTGTTTTATTCATGAGATCTGCTGATACATTATCAGGGTTGGATGGAGACATGTGAATCCATTTGGTGTCGTTTCCTCTGCTGGAGGTTGATCAGTGGCATCGCGTGCGCGGGGCCATTGTCATGTTTCAAAGTGCCTGACGTGGCTTTGCTTCAGCGGAGATCTTCATTTCCTTTTTCGCTTGTGTCACTTGTTTCTGATGCTTGTCTCCTGTTTGATGACTTTTTGCTTCCTGACTCTGGAATATTCATCAATTTTTAAATTCTGTTCCCCTCTTTTTGTTTCCTCCTTTGACTTCTGGACCAAGCTGAGAAACATTTCCATGTTTTGTTCTTCCTCTGTTCTTCCTCTGTTCATCAGAGGAAGGACTTTTTTTTTTTTTCCCCATCATGACGTTTTTCCATCTCTACTCAGAAGTATGAATTCATCCGCACATAATTATGGAACAAAACATAACACACCAGTGAACTGCAGAGATACCATTTTAAACATGCCATGATCTGCAGTAGTGGTGGTAGTTGAACATTTGATTTCCAGTTTGTGATCTTTAAACCATTAAATGATACTTTTCTGGATGCGCTCTGGATTTATTTCAAACCAATGCATTCTTACAGTTGCATATTTCCCAGGATACTATGCTTGCTTGATTAGATTTTTGAAAAACATTTCCATCCTTTATTATTAACTGAAATTAAGAAATATTTGATACATGCCATATGAGTAAGTTATTTAATATACTAATTCTATGAAAAAAAATGACTAGAGCACAATTGAGCAACCTGTACCTCCATCCATCAATTAAATATACATTTTTGTCCAACAGAGACTTTTTTCCTAATTAACTAAATATCAGTTTTTCAATTGCAAATGCCAAGCTTAAATAGGTTCGCCTCATTAAGAAAAGTTTTTCAAAACTGGTCCATCTCCTGCATCTGCAGTTGTCATACGTTAATTAAATCCATTGAAGCTGATTTCCAAAACCTTCATTAATTACTCCAGTAATTGATAAACCAAACAATATGATTACTGAGGAGGTCTTATTATGCAACGTTGACCTTTAACAAGGGATCTGCCGTTCAGAGACTACTCCAGGAAGCATGAGTGCTTTCTTACAGAAAGTTAGATGAAAGTTTTATTGTATTTGTTGTAACTTTGAACATGCAACACAAACAATCTCCACAGTAGTGGCTAACCTCTCTAATGCAGCATCACTAAAATGCTCCCCCACCACACACACACACACACACACACACACACACACACACACACACACACACACACACACACACACACACACACACACACGACAAAAGGAACAGCTGTACAACGTTGAATACACATTTCTGAACATCGCAAACACTTTGAAATGACTCGTCGAAAAAGCTGTTTCACAGGATGTATGGTTGAAAAAGCCGTGAAAACTTTTCCAGGACCCCAGTGAGCAACTTTCATAGGAGGCGCCATCATGGAAGCTTAACATATTCTCTACCAATTTCTCGACAGAAAAAAAAGAGATATTACTGAATTGATATTGGTCTTCTCATCTAATTCCCAGTGAGACGTACTCGTTTCCCGAAATGTCAGAATATTCCTTGACGCTTTTGCACGTCTTCCTTCGTCTCTGTCTCATTACGCAGAGCTCTTCTAAATGACATCAGAAGCTGTAACTCGCCGTGCAGAGGCTGAACAGAAAGCAAGCGGGGAAAAACAAGAAAATCCGTTCTCTATTGTGTTGCTGTTTGCATCTCTTGAGTCATCAATGCAAATCTCACAGAGAAGAAAGAGCATTATTTGCCGTTTCTCTTTTTTTTTGTCTTCTTCTGCCCAAACATTGATCGTGTGAGACTATCATTAAGGCCTGTTGCATCATGGCTGCTATTTTTCTTCTTCTTTTTCTTTGCCCTCATTTAAGGAGGTGTAAATCAACCCCTTCACCTCAAACTCACCACATTGAGCTCCTGATGCCGCCTGGGCCCCAGAGCAGTGAACACACATGTCAGCTATCTAGAGTGTGTATGTTGTTGAAGAAAAGGTCATGACCGTGAAAGAAGCCAAACACATTACAGTGGGATCAGATGTAACATGCATATATATATATATATTACTCATACATCTCTCCCTCCCCCTCTTCTACACATACAATTGTCCAGCTGTTTTCATTGCCCAAATGACACTACTTCATTCGACTTCTTTCGACGAAGAGAACTTTGCCGATGCGAGACCCTAACCTTTTCGACCGGATCGCTGGATACGGAAAGATTCCACGGATCGTGTCGACAACTTTGGCTCGATTCCCTTTCAGGAGCTGCATTGTCAAGAGAGTAGCAGAGTTAGAGATGCATCTAGCTTCTCACAAAGGTAAGGAATTAATCACTTGGCTACATTTATGTGTCTTCAATGTCTACAAATATCCACTGATGAATGAATGAAGGTTTTACATTGTGTCAATGCAACAGTGCCCAGCCCTAATGGGGCGGACAAGACACCGTCAAATATATGAGCCAGATCCAGAGCCAACTCAAGCAAGTTTCACAGATCTTCAGGGCTTCATTGTCTACAACTTAAACACCGACAAGAACCTTTACTTTATAATACGGAATAAATCAGTGTTTAAAGGTATTCTGCCTTTTTTTATATCAGGCTTTTGAGCCGTCTGCAAGCTTAAACACTCATTTAAACATGACGTCATGGAAAATTGACAATCTTTTTATTATTATAGTCTGGGTAGAACGAACACATCTTTGAATATTTATGAATCTGTCAACCTCAATGGCCAGAGGAAGTGTCCAAGGTCCCAGCTGTGCAAGATGTTTGGCTTCAAGAGAAACACATATAAATGTACTCGCAGACAATGAGTCATGAACTCTGATTTAATTCTCTGTCTCTTTTTTACCTGTGCAGCTCATTCAAAGGTTCCACATTTGCATGTCTCCGCTCACCACTGATGTCAAGGCTGAAACCCACGTCCTGCTGCCTCCATCCGGGAAAACTAGACTCTGACTCCATAAGTTCTACTGCACTGTATGTTTTATTTTAAAGCACTGATTCATTATTAGCTATTTTTTTAGTACACCTTGCATTGTTAGAAGACATTGTGAGAGATTGCCTTCGTAGATCCTCAGTTTCAGACACAACCGGTTTGTTAGAGAGGAGCACACAACACCAGTACTGGACCAGTAATGTAAAGATAGAAGCCGCTTCAAGTATATTATTTGTATGTCGTGAAAAAAACAGCATTTGGCCTGTTACTCCTTCCATGTATTCTATTCAAAATAACCAGTGGAAAAATGAACTATAGTCTTTAAACTCAAACTGTATTTTGATTATATTAATGTGTGCACACAAATTAGAACGGAATCACACTGTTTTCTTCAGAAGTTTGAGAAAGCAATTCACAGAGAATGTTGAAGAGTATGAATGTACTGAAAATCATCTCTTTTAAGAGGTACAGTGTGTATATAATGAGCTTTATTTTAAGATATTTAGATTTCTATTGAGAGGGATAATGTATGTTACTGAACAGTTTTTGATGAGTTGTTGGATTGTGCTATTGTGAAGGATCACACTGGTTTGAAGGGAAGAAAATGGAAGCTTTTACATCTATGTGATGATGTACTCTTATCTTTATGTATCCTTTTATACTGTAGTTCCAGTAAAACTGGGAAACAATAAACATGATCAAGATATATTATTATAAACTGTGTTCTCCTTTGTTCAGGTTTTTACGTCCACAATATTTTTAAATTGTCAGTTTCACCAGTTTCACCAGTGTATCACAGCTCAAGGTTAATAACAAAGCAACACCGGATGCATTTTTTTGACTACAAACACAGAGCAATGGAAGGAAATATGGGGAGATTAAAGAAAATGAATTTGTCCTCTGTAGTTCTTTTGAGTTAAGTTTGTATGTGCATGAGTTGATTGCATTCACACTGATGCCAATACATTCATGATTCCAGTGACTAGAATCCTGAGCCCAAGCTTTCAAATTCACAAAGACCACATGAAACATGAAATAGCACGGAAGCTTATATACAATGATAGACAACATATGATGTAAATATATAATACACTGATAGACCTGGTCCGTGGATGAAGTATAATTAATTTGCCATTGTTCACGTTGTATAATGAACAGTTAGGGGGTATTGCCTAATCTCATTGTCCGACTTGTGCAAATACTCTTTAGTATCCTCCGACCTGGATTGTTTAGCAGACAGTTAACCTAATTTAACATCATTTAGGAGTTTATGTTCATTAAATGTATTGTTAATAATTATTTGTATTTTTAGTCAGGGATATTAAGAGACTGAAATTGGAATTCAATCTGAAATGAAAAAAATGTATTCAAATTTAAAACCTATCTGACAAAATGAATGAAGTTCTAAGACACTTTTAGGAAATGGTTAATAGGTTTATTTCCCAGGATGAAACTGCATTATGAAGAGTTTTAGTTAATTAACCTAGCTTTACACCAACAATTGCATACAAAACATACAACTTTTTTTGATTGAATATTAGATTTATCACATTCATAAACTGAGTTTTCAAGAAGCAGTCTGAGAGCAATGCATACCACTTGATGTTTAGAATTGCATCATAAAATGACTTCTGCTCTGCTCATAACTAAATGTGTTTGTCATGGTATCACAGGTGTTCTCCTGGGCTTGATTATTACGTTTTTTGTGCCTCTGTCTGCAGAAGGCAAACTCTACATTCACTTTCCTGGAGAGATACTCCTGCGGATATTGCAATTGCAGTCCTCTCATTTTCACAGGTGTGATAATAGGTAAGCACCAGGTGTATTTCACACACTGTTAACTGTTACAACACGCTTATTGAACCTAAATAACGAACACCAGCCACTGTGGACGCTAGTCACAGTTACATGATAATGGTAAATGCTGCACAAATAGAAGAGTGATGAAGGCAATAAAACTAGTCATGCCACTTACATAGAAATACCTACCATCAGCCACCGGCAGCTAATCTTAGAAAGAAAGGTGCTTGAGTCCAGATTGTTATGTTTATATCGGTCCTTAGTCCATTATCCATCTGTCTATGAATGCATCCTCCCACCCAATCAAGAATATTGACAGAAAACTCCACTATTATCAATTGTCTGGCTGAGGCAAGTGGAACAGCTAAATTGCAAAACTCTCTGTAAGCTGTGGCTTTTGTACACACAGGATGTGCTGGCATCCTTTATGTGTATACTTAACATAACATATTGAAACGCTAGTTGACTCTGACTGCCACTGCAGTACAGTTTATAATAAGTATATTACTTGTTTCAAATTGGCCAAATCCTCCAATAATTGCAGAATAGATTAAATGCCCAGTAACCCTTGGAGTTCTCTCAGTGTACGTGACATGAACTCATGAAACAATGAGAACTCATATTAAAAATGCTTGCTACAGTGAAATTATATCAGACAATTTAAGCATAAGTAATCAAGTAAGCACAATTTTCTTTCTCCCAACAGATACTTGTTCCCGACCACGCTAATGTTTTTTTTATTTCATGAATATTAACACTAATGTGAAATGGGGATGCTTGCAGAAATATCAGTAGCTCTTCGGAACTTTTTAACCTTTATTTGTTTTTATCAAATTATTTTCTCCGTGCAACAAATGTCCTCAACAGTTCAGTCTCGGTACCCTCATGAAGCCCCTTCCAGCAGCGGCAAACAAGTTCTGATGAACCAGCTGTGCACTACCGGACCAGCACCAAATAAGTTCTGCAGGGATGATGCACTTTGGTAGCATCGCACTGGTTCCCTTGACAAAAAGCCAATGGGGTTTTGGATTATTGCAAAAAATAAACTCGGTGGCGAACAAAAGTACATGATACTGACACTTTTTTTGTTGAGCTTTACAAATGAACTTTTTGAAAAAAATGTAAGTGTAAATACAATTGCCAAGAGGTAAAAAGCTATTGGGATGCAGACGGACTTCATTCACCACAAAGCTAGAGTCGGAGTGTGACGTCGTTTAGTCGTCTCATTTAGCCTCTCGTCAGCAACGGCCTTTTCTTAGGACACGTAAAAGCCTAAAATTCACAAAAGGGGTACTAATCGCTGTATTTTATGTCGCAGAACAAAGCGTTAAATCTCTTAAGCTTATTTTACATGTCTCAACAAAAACCCAATCAAAACAGACATCGAGTTTGCGACGGCTTCTAGGACTCGTTCCTGAGGAGCCAAATCGAGGAGAATAAAGAGAGTTGGATGCAAAAGATTTGAGGAGTAAATCCTCCCACTGTGAGCGTCGTGATCCTGTTGTCTGCGCTTCAGTCAGCCTGCTCATTTCACAAAGTAGGAGACGGCATTGTATACACACAACAATCCACTTTGTCAGACGGCGGCGGTGATGGCAACAAACTTGTAAGTCTGATCAGCCCGTTTTGTCAGGAAATATCAAAAGAAAGAGAGGGCTGTCAGGGAAATTGCCTCATTAATGCGTTACAGTTTGCAAGTAAACAAACTGACACGGCTGATTTGATGCAGCAAACTAATCCAGCGATGATGCCGGCGCAAGGCCACGAGGCAGATAGCGGTACCACGAGCTCTACATGTTAGGAAGACACGTGACGCCATGTTACTGTACTGTGACTGTAAGCGGTTAATCAAATCCAAGTTTTAGCCAAAACAAAATAGTCATATAATGTATCTTCTGTATCAAAGCTTTTGGGAGAATGAGGAACACACGTCAGAGAAGCTTTTTTTCCCCTCTGAACAGAAAGTGAATTCACCGAAAAGTAGTTTTTTTTAAAGTGTCCTCTCAGTGTGTGTTCTCAGTTATTTCTACATAATTCAAGAAATATCCCTTCATTGTTAGATATTGCATGTACATCTATTGGGAGAGCGCAATTGTTTGCATTGTTTGAGCAAGAGAAAAAGCTCTTACAAATGCAAAAGTCATAGCTCTTATACTTGAAGTGTAATGCTGCGTTCACACCAAACGCTTTGCGAATTTTGACGCGCGAGTAGATTACATATCGCATACATGCAAAGTCAATGCACAGACGCGAATGGCGCAAATTTCCGGCGGGCGGCGCAAATGATGCAAATAGCGGCGCCGCGCGAATAATTCGCCACATTTCAACATTTCAAAACCAATCAGCGTTGAGAAGCTCCGCCCGTCATCACCGCCGTCCCGTCGTTGCTGAATCAAACTGCTGCTGGTCCGCCTGAAGTAGCGCTGGTTGCGGTCGTCATTCAGACACTGTTGTGGGACTGCGGATAATATTATGAACCCAGACATGATGGAGTTTGATGTTCCGACGTATGTGGAATTTACACAACAAGTATAAAGCACAACTAGTGATTATTTCCATGGTGGATTGCGGAAATGGTAAATGTTTTCACGGAGATAAGCCACGCCCTCTTTCAGGCGCGAGTAACTTCGCAACGCGTTTGATGTGAACGCAGCATAACAATAGATCTCTTCCATTTGGTGGCTGAATGTTGGGGCTTACTCATGCATAGGAGGGGTTAATGCTGCTCTCACAATATTGGAACAGATGAACATTGATGCATAACAGGACTCAAACTAAGTAAAAAAAATAAGAAAAATATGTCCAGTACGTATGTCCAGTATATATTCACTTGCCTTTTATCACTTCACTGTGCAGTCTGGCATTTACAATGGCTGAATAATTCGTTATCGTGAAAACGGACGGCTGCATGGGAAATTAGGTGTTTTTTGTTTTTTTTACTCTCCATTATCTGCCACTCGCAGTGTGTGTAGGTGATGACACTATAGCCACCGACCATTTAAAATGTTTTATTAATCAGTACTTTTATTAAAATAATCTGTACTTAAGAACAGCAGTGCTAGGAGCTAAACACTAACTTTAGTAGGCTGACATTCTCTCAGAGACGATGCGGACATGGGGATGTTGTCTTAAATGTCGAAATCATTTTAAATTACACTCATCATCTCGCGCCGCAACCCCGGCTGCCTCTTCCCACAATCCATTTGCTCAAGCGAAAGCAAACCGGCCCATTACCCCTACAATTCTGTGCCAGTTAACAATAAAACTCCATTCAATAATTTCTGAGATCTGATTGAACAGCAATTTTGGCTTGACAAAGACATCAGCGGTGGTTTTCAGACTTCTGTTTAAATTGGAGTTCGGTGAGAGTGTGTAGCAAAAAGAAAACTATCCAGCCTGCAATTCACTGAGTGAATGTGATAAAACTGCACTTTGATGCTTGGAAGTAGAACAGAGGCCTATGTGCCGGAGTGTACAATGGGTGCCGGTGTTTTCATGCACAGCATGCTACAAGTGGTCGTTGTGTGCTGCCAAAAAAGACCCTTATGTACGTTGACAAAAAACAAAAATCCCACAGATTTACCTGGAATTCTTAGCGAGTAAAGATTTGAAATAAATCATAGTATGGAAACGGACCCACAGACGAGCACAATTGCACACACAAAAAAAAAATCCTTCCCATAAAAAAATTACAAGAGAAACAAGCTTTGCTTGGAGAGCATAAGTTCAGTTATTTCCGCCAGTGCACTGGATTTTTGTTTTTCCTAATTTGCTTATTTATTTTTTAAACAAAAGAAAATCAAGAAGCTTTTAAATTGAATTAAAAGTCTGTTACAGACTTTACAATCGGAAAAAAATATAGCTCTTTTCTACCTTGTGTTATTTTCAAGCTAACGCCCCCTCACCCTTTGTCTGAGACTATGTTCTTTTTGATATATTAGCTCTGACACACGGGTCATATTTTCATTAATTAAACATGGCTTGTAATAATTTCATACTGATTGAGACCCATTTTACCACAGACTTTAGGCACAGGAGATATGTCTTTGCCACATAACTTAATTAAAAAAAATGATAAATGCCTTCGTAGTGTGTCTCCATTTTCTAAAGGACAGGGGCACTTTTTGTCTTTACTCATTTCAATTTATCACATATTTGCAAAGGAATTGTTGAGAGGATGGCGTCGTTGTCTCCAAGTATTACATCTGTGTGGATTTAGGTCCACTACATCTTCAACATAATGGGATGAAGCTGATTATTTTTCTATGCATCCTTTTTTAAATTTTTATTAAAAGGTGCAATGTGTGAGCACGGGCTTTAGACCCAGCGGCTGCCTGCCATTCCAAGTAGTGTCCTATAGTCTCTTCTCGGCTTTAGTAGACATCTCTGCCTCACAATGAATACACGTTTTTGACATAACGTCAAAACTTACTTCTGTTGATAATATTAGTTCATTTTTTTAATGTTTTTTTTTAAAATTCTGGCCATATCTTACATATTGCACCTTTCTTTTTACTTTAGAAAGTCCCAAGTATTGCTGCTTGGACTATGAATGTGAGAAAGTAACCCCAGGTCACTGTTCATTCCAGACTACAAGAGTGTGAAGTGACTGATGCATCCTTTTTTCTTTTTTTGCAGTGACATGCCCGCAGTCGGTGCTTGTTTTGTGCAAATGAGTTTCACAGACTTTCAAGGGCTTGTGCTTTTTTCCTTTTTTAATTTCCTACAGAATGATGGGCGATGCCCTGCTGCCCCACTACACGTCTTCTAATTTCCTGCTGATAAAAAAAACATCACAACAACATCCATCCAAACACGTGACTATAATCCACACATTAATTTTCTTCTGTGAAGAAGAAACGCAGGACTTTTTTTTAACCATTTGCCTCATTTTCTTTCTCGATGATAATGTTCATGAAAAATGTAACACCGCACTTCAAAGAATTTGGAGGAGCATGTGGATTCGTTGTAACTGAAGAATCCTGTCGCAAGACTAGAGCAGAAGTCTAGTATCTAAAGTTGTAATGTCTGTGGGAAGCTGTTTCTTGTTTGCAGCTAAAAGTTGTTTCCCATTTATTGATTTGATTGATTTGTGGCCACCCGCAAGCGCGCTTGGAGCAGGACGATTGCTTCGGCCCCTGAAGTGATGCTTGCAGCATTGTCGAGAACCGCTCATCTTTCGTTGAGCAAAAGGGAACTGCTGGAAGGGATGTCACGAGAACTGATAGGTGGGTACCAAAGCAAGGCCAAAATCTTAAAAACTTGACGGTACTCGTTTTTCTACAGCACCTTTACGTCAGGGCTTGAGATTAACGGCGTCCCAGAGACAATAGAAAATGTGTTAAAGACACAGTACACTCACTATCGATGCTTCCAGGAGGCGCACCATATGGCAACGTTGGACAAGAGTTAGCTCAAATCAGCTGTTTAAATCAGTCCTGCGGCTAACGGCTAACTTAACGGGAGCTGCTATTGATTTACACTATGATGCGTTCAGGTGCTATTCAGTAAAAATGTGTATTAGACGAAGGTAAATTATATTATCATGATGTGTTCAAATGTAATCTCGTCAAATGTAGGAATGTATGTACCTAGGCTTTATTGTTTTACTTTTGTAAAAACATTTCTACATCATGCAGAGAGGGACCTTTTTGGTTTGGGTGTTAGCTGGAAAAACTACCTTGCAGTTGCCTTTGGCTCGGGTCATCTTATGAACAATGAGGCGACATCTGTTCGTGAAACCTGTGCATGACATTTACAAAGAAGTGTGAAATGTGTAGGTAGTGTGAGGTGGAGTCGGTGCTTTATGTTCTGAACAGAGCAGTGACTCCAAGCCATTCATCACTGTAAGGGATTGTTGTGCGCATTGACATTTTATATGCTGTGAAGGGAGCAAAGTGGGCTGCTGTTGCCTGTGATTCATTTGTGGTTGTTTTTCATCGGGATCCTGCAAAGGGGTGGAGGAGCCAGCGCTTTGTTTGAATGTCAGCATCTGAGACAGAAAGAGACTGCTGTGCCCACTGAGCTATGTACAGTATGCCCCCATGATTATGATGGATTGTCCACTGTGAGTGCACATTTATGAATGCTAAGAGCACCTTTTATTCCGAGTGCGTGTTCTGAAAGTTGGGCTGTCACAAAGAACTCAGAAAGGCTGAAGTGTTTCTGTTTGATCCATATGGAGGAGCTGGATGAGAAGACTGAATTTAATACTTTAAAACTGCCCACAGCTCAGGCGATAATCCTTCTAATTCAAGTCTCACACGAAAGTTTATTTGGGACTTTTAGACAATCTCTCATAAGTCATTTCCTCGTCACACACACACACACACACACACACACACACACACACACACACACACACACACACACACACACACTTTTTATGTTACAAATTATGGCACCAACAAATGAAGTATTAATGCTATTTGAAAGTGAAGCTTTCAGCTCCGTAACAGTTAAGAATACTTGTTTTCAAATATGAATTACTTCTCCTATGCGTTGCTTTTGACGTGTGAATGACACGTTCAATAATCCGTGTGGTAGACTTTCGATAATGGCAACGTGGCAACCATCCTGCAGTAACTTTGTTGGATTTCTCGCCTCATATTTATGTGCACCATGTGTTGTAGCCAGGACTCATACAACCCAACTGAGCTTTCTAAACCAGAGTTGGGGCTGAATGTGACATGGCAGATCCACTGCTGGCTGTTTGTGGAGCTCAGTAACAGATGAGTGTCTCTAAATGATGAACTGGCAGCGTGGAAATAGTTTACTGTTAAATAGACTGAACAACTGGAACGCCACATATTTTACTGTTATATCTTCAGCTTTGTGTAGATGTGTAATGTTAAACAGCATGTTGGGTATTAAAAAAACAAATGTAATCACTGGGTTAATTCAGTGCACTTAACGTTCTAGCTCCATGAGCATTCACATTTCAGTAAATAAACTGTTGCTTGTTGGTTTGGGTCCTCTGGACTGTTCTGGCTCAGTCCTGCTATCCTGCTCCTGAATTAGTTGCTTTGGCGACCCTTTCGGGTTTACATGTACGTCACAGATTGTGCCTTTTTAGGGGGACTTTGACAACATCTCCCTCTGTTTACTGTACTCTCTCAGGCATGCGATGATGAGAAAGAAATCGGTCCGCTTGGCTGGGTGTGGAAACATTTTCTAATCTTGGAAGAAACCTGTGTGAAAGCAGTGGCTCCAGAGGTCTACTGACTCAGCGCAGGAGGAAAGGCCTCAGTCCCACTTGTGTGAAGTTACTGTAGAGCGGCACTTCTCACGTCGGCCAATATGTTCCTTAGAGCTGCCGCGCCGCCTTTTCAACACTTCTTGTGTAGCATCTTCACAGCTGTGTTGCAACTGCACTTTGGAGCGCCATTAAGTACTTACTTGTTGATTAAAGTTACAACAAGGAACCTTCATTTTCTGTAGATTTTGCCGCCCCTGTAGAGGAAAGTGGTTCCAAGCACCAGCGTCCCTTCAGGAAACCTCCTTTTATCGCAGCATTGTCTGACAGTCTGACAGTCTGCCCTCTACTCAGTACTGGGCACTACATCAAACCATATACGAGGTTATCAGCAATTTGTTTGTATTGGAGAAGTTTTCATTTTTCTTTCATGTCAGCTAACATTGTTTCATGCTGTCTGGAGACGAAAAACAAGCATTTGCATGGGAACATCTGATTTGCTTGTTGTCTTGGGGATTTGGAGGTGAAAAGAAAAATAAAGAGAGTTGGTTGAAAAGTGAAAGGTTTTCAGATGTCTGAATGAAATGAATTACATAAAAGTTTCCGATTAATGGATTGAAAGGAACATTAACAAAGAAACCTGAATCCATTTCTCACAAATGCACCCAAAATGACCCGTTCAGTAAAATAACTTTAGAGGAACATGCTAAAACATCTATCAACATATCGTGACAATGTTTGAAGCAATTGATGTGGCAATTGGTACTTAACCCTGATGCCCCAAAAAGCTTAAATAGTCTTAAATAGAGCAATTATTTTGGATTTTGGGGTGTTTTCTATGTGGAGGAAACCAATTTAGTCATATTTTAGACTTTTTTTGTGACCCAAAATGTTTTCGTGGTCATTTTAACATCACTAACTCATAATACACCGACATATTGTTGTTCTTTGACTGTCTTGTACTGCCCTCAAATCTGGTGAACGATTTCTCTGGATTCCTCTCTTTCAGTCAAATAGCTACAAAGAAACCGAGCAATTGTGATTCATTTTTCGCTGAGGTTGAAGGGCTGTCAGGAGACCTACCGAAAATAGCTATGTGTCGGGATGGATTGACGGTTATACCTAAAATGTCAGAAATGGATTTAAAAAAGGACTGCCAATAATTATCTAATTTTGAACAGGACCAAAACATGTGAGTCAGGTTACAAGGAGTCTGGAAGCATCTACTACAGGCTTCATCCATTGACTTAAAGAGTTTATGTTTGCTGTAATGTAGACGGTGGAGCACTTTAAACTGTATGAGAGACAGCCTAGCACAGCTAAAAGAAGAATTAACAGCCTCAATAGATTTTGTTTGCATAAACTTCTGCTCATATATACCTGTCAAAATCATTGCACTAAAATTGATCATATTTTGTACTGAAACACTGATAACACAGTGGAGGCTATCTACATGGATCTGAAGTTATTGAGACACAAGTTAATTAAACCTCATACTCATATATTCTCAAATGTATCCTTATCTCTCAAATAAAAAAAACTTGAAACCACTGCAATCCTGTCCCATGAAGGTGCTTAATACGAGTTCAAAACCTAACACCACACAGTTCTCAACATGGTGACGTCTGAGCTTCCGGCTAACGGTGCTAACGACGCAAGCTACGGAAACGGTGCTGAAAGAGCTAAAAGTGTTAACTTGAAGGGGAATCGGATGCTGGGCGTTATGGTTCCGTGACGTCGTCGTTATTTGCTTTATGAGCGCCGGGCAGGGCAGCGGGTATCTCAGATAAATGAAGATCTGGTGCTTTCTCTCTTCAGAAACATGCAGTGGACAAAACAAAGTGCAGAGAAACGGGGCTTACAACACACACAGCGGAAAAGCGTCTATTCAGCAAAGCTAGACATTCCACATCTATATTAACATAGCAAATGGTAGTTTGCTGCTGTATTAATGTTCTGAGTATGATATAGACAATTTCTAACCAAATGTTTGTTTTATGAAGAATCTGCCGTTTCGGTTTCATGTGCAGCAGCACAGGGTCCAAGACTGCTGGGAGGAACTGAATATAGATTGGAGGCTGTGATAATGAATAAATAAGTACACTCTCAGCTACTCAAATCTCTGCTCTCGTCTCACCGGCCGGGCCAATTTCAGGGTCAGGAAAGGTCAGGAAAATACCTAATAGTCGTGTGCTGATTGTTGTGGGATTATCGACTTAGTTTACAATTTTCACTCACAAATATTTCTGCCTATATGTCTGGGTGAACCCTGCCGCGCATTACTACGGAAACTAACATAATAACTGACAACATATATATATATATATATATATATATAAATAAAAACTGTTATTACTGTGCTGAGGCGTATACATGGCTGAGTGTCCTTGCAAATAATGATGTAACCTCTCATTTCGGTACCTTGTGATTAAGATAAGTGATTAACATTGTTGAGAATGCTGGTGGTATTTTTTTCCCATCCTCGGGGGAATGAATAAGTGTCATTTTGCTGGCTGTCTCTGTCCACTGCCTCTATTGTTAGTGTGGCCATTTTGCTTCGCCTTGTGGAGCCAAAGTACATAAACACCATTATCAGAGGAGCAGTTGGAGGGAGTGTGGTGCTGTCAAACAAACAATGGCCCTGTGGAATTACCTGCCATGACTCATACATGTCGGGGAGCCACTATCATTCTCGTTTCAACCTCAGTCTGAGAGCCCTCAAGTTTTTGTTGTGTCCACTTGGCTTCTGAGTGATTGAGGAGACCTGCCTATTAATTAAGAATGTTGATTACTGTAATTTGTAATCATTCCTCCTATAATTTCTGCAGTGTGCAGCAGTGCACAGAGGGAGGTCCATGAACAGAAACAATGTCCCATTTGATTTTTTTTTATCCCGCGTGTATTTCCTTGGCCCGACTTTGAATGCCTTGATTTAATAATACCGATTATGAATTAGTGGTATGCTGTTGGGGTTTTAAAAAAAACAATTAAAGTAAAATTGGGTTAGGCGAAAAAGTACACACAATTGCAACTACACAATGCATCTGTGTTATGCCTCTGATGTGAAATGCGGTTTAGTCCTTGCAATCAGGCATTAGGTTGTTTTGTTTTCAGCAGCTTTTTTTTTGCTCAGCTTTTAACTCTAAAAGTTCAGAGGAGCAGACTTTCACTCTCATAACTATCATAGGCTGCAGCAGATCATCTGAGGACGTTGTTTTTAATCAGAAGCCCCAGCTGCCAGGTTGTATAGGGCTATTACCTTTTCGGTCGGCCCTGCTCAATGGCTTGTTTTATACTGCTATCAGTCAAGGTTATGCTGAACCTGATTTGTACCGTCATTAAACGGGTTCTGTTGACATTTCAAGTACTCTTATGCTGAATCATGGCCTTCCGCATGCTTTATGAAATTCCCTCAGTGGAAAGAAACTGAAACAATAACTTGCGTGAAGATTACCCTGAGATGTCAATTTTTATGTGTGATAGTGAAAGCCGTGAGATGTATTGTTTAAAGATTCAGGTTAAGTCGAGTTTAATCAAATCTCAGATCACAGTTCCCGTTTCATCTGAAATGATGCATTATTTTTAACAGCTGTTTCACTTTCTTCTTTCAGTTTCCAGTTAGAAAATATATCTTGTAGTGTAGCGGACCCCAGCCGGACAATGGTGAACCGTACTGATGTTTCCAGAGGCCTTTATTCATATTCAATCATCAGCCTTATTTTGACGAACATAAATGTATCCTCTTCTCCTACACAATCAATCTCCAGAAATCCCTGTATGAGCTATGGAACAAATAAAACATAAATGAGCTCTTATGAGTGGAAACAATAATTAGATGACATTAATCTATACATGTGGACATTAATCACAACATTTTCTCTGTCTTAAGAGGAAGATATAAAGGTTGAAATATGGCAGTAGCATAACCTTATGGCAGTTTAGCCATTCCCATTTTAGCTAACATTAGCATGTTATTACAAAACATTTAACCACACTTTTACAACCACCTGAGTGCCCTCAAAGCCCAATAAAACACAAAGTACCTTGTTCCCGTTCCAGCTACGTGCTTAGCCGTTCATAAAGTGACTCTTGTACTTTAGAGAAATACCTTATGAACACTGTTTCCTTCAGTACACACCATCAATCGCAAAGTCATGTTACGAGATTTGCATCTACTTCTGGTCTCGCCGGAAAGGCTTCAAAATAAAGGACCCGAAAAATACAAAGGCACTTACAAAATAAAGGCTTGCAGGAAATAGTCAACATATTAACAGAACCTTTTTTGTAGTATTTTGGTTTAAATTGCCCCAAACATTGTCGATTTTGCTTCTGTATTTACAAGCTTTCTTTCTGCATTAACCCTCCACACAGAGAAAACCATGGAAGTGAAGGTTTCTGCTGCAGGTCAATAACGTTGTCAATGATCCTTTCCTTTTGCAGAGTTGAGTTCATAGTGATTATTGAATCTATGTATAATCAGTAAACTGCAGGAAAATAAAAGGTACACATATTTGAAACACGCACCATGACTAAAAAAACAGTTTGAGGCTCGTAGAAGAGTGTTATAGGGTTATATATATATATATAGGGTTATTATAAGGTTCAACTTTATGCAGATATCCACTAATATGCAGGGATGACAACCAATGTCTGTTTTGATTCTCTCATGAATTAACCTTTAAACGATGGCTTCCCACAGTAAAACGTTCACCAGCTACCAAGACTTGGATAAGAGAATGTATGGATGGAAACACATCACTTGGGTTTCTTAACACTCTGGGGTCATTTTCTTGATTTTACATCATTTTTAAATGTCTCTTTTTAAAGTCACTTGCATATGATACATACATACAAAAATTACAGAAGAATCTCAGCTATCTACATAATGAGGCACCATTGTCCCAAGGCACAAGTGTAAAGAGAAAATATGACTAAAGCTGAAAAATGTAATCTTGATTTTGGAAATTGTTCATATTTGTTGTGAAAACATAACTTTACTCATGTGGTATAGCGGTTTTGGTGATGGAAATTGGTTTACCAAAGGTCTTAGGTTCACAAAAGCAGTGGAATATATGAATAAAATGGTAGACACATGTAGATAAATGTCAAAAACCAAATGTATTATTATATGGTGGGGGAGGGGGGGGGGGGGGAAGATGAGCTGTGCTGCATGTTGTCCTCTGGACCCTCGCAGCTCTGAATCCACTCTGTAAAATACATTAATACAAGTCAGTATGAGTTCACTGAAATAAAGTTAACGGTGATAGAGACAACAGTTGATTACCCACCGTTCATAGCTGTAGTCAACTATCTCCGTTAGCTCTCGTTAGCTCGCGCCGTGTTAGCAGCACCTAACGTGACAAACACTACCGTAGTAACGATTAACGGAGATCCAACACTACTGGTCGTACTAAGTTCACTGTAAGAAAGTTAACGGTGATAGAGACAACAGTTAAGTATGCACCGTTCAGTCGTAGACACGGAAGAGACATCCAAAACGGCGCTATCTAGTGACGCGCTAACGCTAAGCTATCGTCAACAAACACACGTTAGTTACGGTCTTACAAACACATAATGGAGGTCCAACACTACTGGTCGTACTAAGTTCACTGTAAGAAAGTTAACGGTGATAGGGGCAACAATTGATTACTCACCGTTCAGTCTCACAGAAACGCTGTAAACAGCTATCTGGCCCGTTAGCTCCGGGTAGCTCCTTGTTAGCGAATCCTTCAGGCACTGGAGCTGCGCCGTCTGTCCCCTCCAATATATTTGCTCAGGACTCTTTGCTTGGCATCTTCTGACTCACATTGAAGCTTTGCACATGTCGTAAGACACGTCCATGTTTAGATGCTCAGACGTGGAAGTGGAAACCATATCCACCAGATTTTAAACCATATCTCTGTGACATATTATTGTGATGATAGAATTTTTACTAAAAACCTAAACACCTGCCCGGCCGCGTCGACGCGGGCCCCGTCCCCAAAGGGTTAATGATCTAATTCAAACATGCCTGCAAGCTTCAAACTCATAACTACGGTGGCCTTCAGGTAAAATCAGTCGGTGCAAAGTCGGACCTCCTCCCATGCAGATGAGAAAGGTAACGAATACACAACGATTTCTTAGTTCCAGGTGATTAAACACTGATTTTATTCATTACAAATGATATTCCATTTCTGCTAATAGAGCCACCAAAATCCTTCACATTGACATTTTAAAAATGTCATTAACCGTTTCTAATTTTCAATGTCAATGTTCAATTGTTACTATGACATTCAGGGTATTCTTTCTTGCCTCTTTTAATGTTAAATAATTACAATTTTATATGCTTTATAATCAAGTACTACCATCAGTACCGTTAGTATCAAAAATGTAGACCGTACCTGCGGACACAGAGGGGATGGCCTGAAAACACAAAAACAAACTAATACCAATGGAATTTAAAAGCATCACCGCACACAGTCTATTACTGTAAACACTCATGGAAAGTAGACACAAACAACCGAGCACTGTACAGGACGGTCTAGCGGTGGAGCTAAAATCTCTCCCACTCCTGCCCGAAGGGTGCAGAAATGTTGGCTCTGTGCTGGGGTTGCCTATAGCCGGCAGGGAAACGTGTTTCTTTGTGTCGCCTATTTCTCGCAGCAGTCTGAGGCGACTTCTGTGTTTGTGTGTGTGTGCCGGGATGGAAGAGTGGAGCGGATGTTGCTCTCCTACGCTCTGAGATTTGAGCTCCCAAACCAGGCCAGCGTGCACTCCCAGTACTGCGGCCCTGAATGGAAATCACCAGCAGGCACTCACTGCGAGGTGGAGACCTAACAAGTCTGTGTTGGCAGATAAGGCAGCGCAGCTTCGGTCAACAACGGAGCCGCACAATACAAATGCTAATATCAAACTGTCGGGTTGTACCAAGATGGGTACCCCTGCGATTTCATTGAATTCCACCTCGAGATCTAACCTAGCCAAATCAGATCCCCACTGCTTATCTGTGAGGGCCTTGCTGATGACTAAAATAAGAAATGTTAAACATTGTGAACTTAATTAGCACAGGGTCCAAGTGCAAAGATGTCCTTCTGGCTCCACATGGAGTAACAAGCTAGTCCGAAGGGCCATTACTGGCCGTCCTATCTCTGTTCTTAATGCGTCTTTTGTGCCTGCTAAAGAGAAATGTCATTCTTCAAACTGTATCCCTGCCTTCTCTGTCTGCCTTTTCTTTCTTTTTTTCTGATAATAGCCATCAATTAGACATTTACAGATGTTTTTAGACAATTGACATTGCATGTGCAGACTTTTAATTTAGATGATACTCATTTTAGTTATATACATATAGAACAAGGGGTGAAAAACATCTCTTTTTGACAATGTCAAAGGTAAATATCCCAGACTTTCCAGAGGTATTTCACCTTCAAAAATGTTTTGTAGGGCAGTGTGCATCCCTCCACAATAGTCTGCGATAGCAGGGAAATCCCCAAAATATAATGGTTTGCATTTGTATTTCCACATCCTCTCCGGTAAACAGGAGGGTAACTACCATTGTGGTGTTTCTGAGAGGGTGTAATACAATACTGTATCACATTTTTCCACCCAAACTCTCTGCATGTCTGCGAGCTGGTACACTTCCATTCACTACTTTATTGCCTTATTGCCGGGATTCCAATCAGGACTCAAGAGATGAGGTGTCAGTGAGCAGACTTTATTAATGAAAACAAAAACCCTCCTAAGAAGTGGAGGCTAAACAATTCTAAACTCACTATGACAAAAGAACTGAACATTTCTCCAAGGGAGGCTGTCCAAGAATCAACTAAACTAAGTACTAAGAAACAAAAAGCTAGACCAGGAAAGTTACAACAAAAATCGCTCTTTCGAGGTAGGATAAAACTTACGAAAAGAACTCGGTAGCTTTGAACAAGGCTTTGGCGCTGGCTTAGGTGATTGGACATGAGACGAAACACTTTGGCACAGGACAGAGGGAAGACGCAGACTATAAGCGCATGAGGGTAATGGGGAACAGGTAAAACCAATCAGGGATCAGGGGAGACAATCAGACCAGTGACACATGAGGAAGGGCAAGTGACCTGAAACGAGAGGAGAGTAATGCCGTGTTCACACCAAAACAGTTGCGAATTTTTGCAACGCCACTTCGCCTATATCGCGCCGCAGGTGAAAAATTCGCTCTATGTAGTTAATCCGTTTTTTCGCAACCATCGCTGGGGAAAGGGGATGGGGCTTATCTCTGTGTCTTGAAAACATTTACTATTTCCTTCATCCACCAGGTAAATAACCACTAGTTCTGCTTTATACTTGTTAAGGAAGTCCCACACACGTCGGTGCCTGGGTTCATAACATTATCCGTAGTCGCACACAGCTCCGACTTCTCCAGGACGAGTGTCTGAATGAAGCCGCTTCCAGCCCTCCTTCAGCGGACCAGCAGTTTCATTCAGTAACGGCAGGACGCCGGCGATGCCGGGCGGAGCTTCTATCTCCGTGTTTGTGAAAGCATTTACTATTTCCGCCATTCAGCATTGAAATAACCTCTAGTTCTGCTTTATACTTGTTGAGGAAGTCCCACACACGTCGGAACATCAACCGCCCCGTGTCTGGGTTCATAACATTATCCGTAGTCACACACAGCTCCGACTCCTCCAGGACGAGTGTCTGAGTGAAGCCGTTTCCAGCGCTCCTTCAGCGGGCCAGCAGTTTCATTCAGTAACGGCGGTGATGCCGGGCGGAGCTTCTCAACGCTGATTGGCTTTCACAACTCCGCGTCATGCGAATTATTCGCTGTAGTTGAAATATTTGAACGTCGGCGAAAAAGCGGAGTTGCGAATATTCGCAACGCCGTTTCGCCTCTATCGCGACGCCCGGCGAAAAATCCGCTTTTTCGCAACCTAACGCGGCTGTGCATTGACTTAACATGTAATCTGGACACGCGAATATTTCGCAACTGTTTTAGTGTGAACACGGCATTAGGCTTCAAAATAAAACAGAAAGTTACGAGACAAAAACCCAAGACAAGACAAACTTCACCGCGGTGTGACACCCTGGAGTTAAGTTTGACATTCATTATATAGAAAAAAAGGTTTAATAACCTGTACTATTTGATTTGGTTGCTAAATACATATTCAAATGAAGATTTTTAAGACCTCCACAACACGCTATTCAACCCGGACCCAATAACTTAGCACCCGCTAACCTAGTTTAAATAGCTACGAACGGATGCACACTTACCGACATCCTAGAAATTTGGGGATGGTATCGTTAGAACCGGCTTGGTCTGTTTTGTATTCATCGAAAGTCTCTTACAAGTCTATAGCACGTTCACAGAGAAAATTAATACACATTTAACGCTTTGCTCAATTGACCTCTGACCCTATCTTGCGTGACTGTAGGAAGAGTTCAAAACTACACTGCTTGCTCCAAATCCCATGACATTCGTTTTGGGGACTTGTTGGCTTTCCCTCTACCCATCCTGAAAGGTCCAAGTGCCTATGACCTTCACTTTTACAACATGAAATGGTGGTGGACTTCAGGAGGAAGACAACGGCTCCACAACCGCTGAGAGTTCTGGGAGAGGATGTGGACATGGTGGAGGAATACAAGTACCTGTCTCATGGACAACAGACTGAACTGGAAGGCCAACATACGCTGTGTAGAAGAAGGATGAGTCAACTCTTTTTCTTGAGGAAGCTTAGATCCTTCAATGTGTGCAGCAAGATGTTGGAGATGTTCTACCAGTCGGTTGTGGCTGTGTACTTGGCTGTGGCTGTGTGCTCTGTACTTCTCTGTAGTCTGCTGGGGGAGCAGCATTGGAGCCGATGACACCAACAGACTCAAACTGGTGAAGAAGGCCGGCTCCATCATCGGCTGCAAGCAGGATTATCCGGAACAGGTGGTGGAGAGGAGGACACTGAAGAAAGGATTGTCCATATTGGACAACCCGGACCACCCTCTCCACCACCTACTGCAGGGACAGCGGAGCACTTTCTCCAACAGACTCATTCAGCTCTGCTGTCACGGGGATCGATATAGGAGAAAAATCCGGCCAACTGCAATAAGACTTTATAATAAATTACCTCTGGCCAGATCTTCCTTCAATTGAATCAATATCAATAACCTTAGCACTGCTTTTGGCGTTTAGTTATTTAATTTAATACCTGTTCTATTTCACTGTATATACTTCTATTTTACTGTACATACTTTACATACACTGTATATACTTTGCATTTTCTTTATTATTTAATTTTCTTAAATGTAATATGTTCTGCTCTGCTATTTTATTGTATTGTATATATTGAGTATTTTTCATACTTAATATTTGTATAGTAATAATAATAATGCATTTCATGTTTAACACACTTTTCTTCCAAAAGAATCTCAGTGTCAGAGAGTCAATATATAGTAAAACAAAAAAAAATATAGTTAAAGCAAGCAACCCATAATAAAAAAAATAATAGCTGACAATGAATTAACACAAGGTAAAAACACGGTTGTGACATTTTGTGTGGGTGATGTTTAAATTAATGTAAAGCGTGGGCTTTACTCCCATGAGGTAAGAAGAAGAAAATGACGTAATTGCAGCCTGTGCAAAGGCTCAGCAAGTGGTCTCCTACAAAATGATGTACCCACACAACAACAACTGTATTCTCAATTACATTTCGAAGGAAACTTATTATCTCCCTTACGGCTGCAGGTTTAAACACTACTGATACATCACAAATACTAGGTTAGGTTGATTGAAACATAATGGTTTGGCTTGAATGTACATTTGCTACATTATTTAAATTATGGAATTAAAATAATTCGGCGGACTCCTGGGTGAAATCATGTGTTTGTTTGACCCATCTGTCCCACCTGATCTCCGCTGTGGACTTAGGTGGACTTTAATTACAAATGTATTTGTGACGCCCTAAAAAAAAGGGCCATATTAAACCACATCACATTAGTGTAGATGTGAGGTATTTGAATTACAAACACCAGATCAGAGAACAAATAATATTGGTATTTGGAAGTACAAAGTTGGTACACGAGCACAGATGAGAGAGCGCATGCATTATCACAGTTTGTGGGATATTAAAATCCCGACTCGCTGCATCATTTCGAGCTGTCATTAGACTAATGGTAATGACTTGCACTGAGTCCCACACAGCAGCACTGTCTCGTCACTGCCTCGGGCTGCAAAATGTCAGAATCTTAAGAGTCTGCCGGCTTGACTTCCCGCATCTATAAACAAACTCTTGCTCTCATTACTCTCAAAAAGATTTAATTTTGTATTGGCTCAATATGAACATAAATAAATGTCTGTTTTAACAAACCTTGATGAAATCAGTCGTTCTCTAAATACTAATTTGGTTGCATATTTGGAGCCGTAATGCAAGAGGTTCTTGTTTTATTTATTCGTAGCCTCTCAGTCTTTGGTGTGCATCACTCTTCGGATGGTGTTACCGCTGAGATTTCCTGTCAGTCAAACGACATGGGCATGTACTGTTGCATCTTTCTCCTTGGATATCAGACTATCCTTTTCTTCATGTTCCTTATCCATGTAGCTCAGGGAAAACTTCAGAGCCCGCTAAAAAAGGGATCCCTTTCACACTATAGTCATTTGATCCAGTGTTATAACCCCGAAAATGCTAATGCTAATGCTACGCCACGTCTACGGGATGTGTACAAAGCCCACCGCACTGCTCGCTACCACGTCACCCACGTCAACTTCATACGGTAATAATCTGTCAATATTATATATTGTGTTTATATCTTGTTAAGGCCCCCCAAAAAAAGTAAATGAATGCAGTTTTTAATGAGTCAGACTATGCGCTCCTGGACCTGGTATGTAATAGAATCATTCAGGCACGGATTACTACCAGTTCCCAGGTCCTCGTTTGCAAAAACTGGAATCATTTATTATTGCTTGTGATGCACATACTAACAAAGTCCCTCACAGACCAAGAGACCAACATCAGAGTGACTGGCGCTAGTTGGCCCCTATTGTCACATCGGTGAGAGAGAGAGCTCTAGCTATTCAGCTAAACTTTCACCCATTTAGTACAGTCTCTCTTTATTTTTTGCTTCGGCGTCGTCTTGTCCTTTCGAGCACAAACAAAAGATCACAGAATGATGAGCAAAACAAAACGTATCGGCAGCAACTGCAGCTTTATCTCTCAATCTGTTTTTTAAAGCAAACAACAAGACCGTTGACAGATCTTGACAGAGAACGGTCGGCTAGTTTGTTTGGTTGGCCCCCTCTGTGGTGTGTTTTTTTTTAGATTATGAAAACAGACTGCTGATTATAGAGGATATTTCCCCCTCATACAAATACAGAACATACATTTTAGCAGTCAGGTGTTTTGCTGCAGCATTTGCGATCAGCTGAAGTGTACCTTATAACAACTATATATATATATATATATATATATATATATATATTACAACAAATGTCACAGGTTATTACAGTGTAATTCAGATACTTGTTGCCCAAAAGGTTGTTGCGATGTGTTGCAGCTTGTTGTTTTTGTTCATCATCGTACTGCAGACGGGCTCTGCTCTGTGGGCACCCTTGGGGGTGGTGGGTTTGAAACCCAACGTCTCCCTGTATGGATAATTATGCCCTCTGCTTATTATGCTTCAAGCCTCAATCACACGGGCAGCCGAAACGGAACGGAGAGCAAACATTTAGCCTCACAATGTAAACAACAAGCCTCTTGTGTGTTGGGAGTGCCATGGATCATCTCGAGCACAGGTGTCACTGATCTGGAACTAGTCTAAGCAATTGAGGCATTCACTACATTTTGGGGGCACTTTATTAAGAATAAGATGTAATGAATGAGTTGCTTATTAGCAAATATTCAGTCTTTTTTTGTCAGATTAATCTATGAACTAAAAAGTTGGCTTTTCATTTCTGTCGCTCTACTAATCGATCAATCGACAATTTGCATTCCTGCTTGACAGTTGTTTTTTAATGTGAAATGAGATTCAAATGCATACAGTAATCATCACCTTGCGCCAACATGAGTAAATTAAAACCATAACATGTGATGTTCCGAATCCTCTGTATGTGTGCGAGGAAAATAGAAGACAACCAACCACCCAGCACTTCCTCATTGGTTAGTTGACCGACAAAATATGTTAGAGTTGAGACCTTGAAGCTTACGTCACCTGATGCTTTTAAATACACAAAAATACAGTCTATTAAATAATTCTCTAATGAGCAACATTAGACCTTGACTGAAAAACGCTGATTGAATAAAATATGATAAACAGAAATATTGGCCTGTACTATTCATTAAACGGCACATGCTAAAACATTATACAAACCTCTATAGACTTAAATTATGTTTTGAAGACTGTCCCAAACTTCTTGATTTGATATTCTTGACTAAATGATTATCGGGAGCCACTTACTTTGCATTAAAAACACTCAGCCCATTCAGACTAAAGGTACTTAATGCTGAGACACTGAAATACACATTGGCTTTTCATGGCCATAAAACTTATTTCCCGTTTCGAGCCACACCACTGCTGCCTCTGCACACGTGTGTCTGCCCGCCTGCCAGCCACTGTGAATCAGGGCTCCCCCAAATCACTAATCCCAATGTAACCCTTGGCAATAAGGATGTTTTTTATTGCCCCATACCACAAAATGACCACGATACATCAACAGGAGTTGAAAGGATTTTTGATCAATCCCAGTGAATCAAAGCTCGCTTCCTCTCAGGCTAAGCTTTCTTGTTTGTTTTTCCTTTCTGAAAAGAAAATGCTTTGACTCAGCAGTTAGAGTTCGGTGTTCAGAGTTAGTGAGCGTAGACAATAATTTTCTCAAGTCTTCGAAGGACAAAAGCGTCGTTATGAACACAAAAACAGACTTTGAAGACAAACTCACTTCTGTAACCTGGGCCCTATTCTTCGTGACGTAGGTCAGGCTTTTTCGGTTCCCCGAAGCAAGTTTAGAAAAATGACCATAGAAACACAGCCAATAATGTAAACCTGCTCCCAGGCAGGCTTACTGAAATTCACTGGATAAACTGGCCACTCCCACCAGACAAAAAAATGCAGCTCCCTTCCTCATTGATGAAGGAGCGATATTAGTTATATTAGATTTATAGGGAGAGAGTTATTCGAGATCGCCAAGATCCGTTCTCACATCCTCATGACTTCCTGTACGCGGCGCTATAGATTCTGCCGACAATTAATCGCTTATTTACGAGAGCTTCTCGAGCCGAGGACATTGATCACCATAGGCGCAGCCCATTGCCCGTCTCACAGACATAGACTATCACCCGCCGCATGGCATGCCGTAACGTTGATATAGCGTTTAAGAAACTCATGGATGTGTTGAAAGCATTCATAATTATATGACAGTGTTATTAGTACACCATACATATCATTATTGTAGAACATGATTAAGGTGATCGTGATGAGAATACAGAGAATCACACACAATTTCTTTTCACTGCTTCAATTGATTGAATTTCTGATTATGAATAAAACAAACATACTGATCCGCCATACACAT
Source organism: Taurulus bubalis (assembly GCF_910589615.1). Lineage (NCBI taxonomy): Eukaryota > Metazoa > Chordata > Actinopteri > Perciformes > Cottidae > Taurulus > Taurulus bubalis. Next base: position 26,438,814 of record NC_136592.1, read on the forward strand.
ATTCAAACTCCTAGTTATATGGTGATCTATACATACATGCATATACACATACATAGTACATGATACATATGCGCATACAGTACATATATCCTCATAAGTATATATTTATTCGTATACTACTGCCAGCAGGCACATTTAAATAAATATAATCTGATTGATTTGGGTGATGAAGCACTTAGAATTAGCCAATACATTTTCCCAACACTGACGCATTTAACTTGTCTGATATATTTGCGATGCTTATGTCTCACAGCGGGGGTGGTGTTAAGCTGTGTTCACACCAACAACGTTGCAAACGCGTTGCGAATCGTTTGCTGTGAATGCAACATTAGATGTTGCCATGATTATGGTCTTGAATTCCTCATGCTTATTTTTTTTGGAATTCTGAGAAAAATCACAAAGAAGCAGATAAAGCAGGATTCAATTCAGGCTGAATAAAAGCGATGACACAGCAAATTTCACTAATCGCAGCATTGAATTGCAACTTGGATCCTTGAACGCATTCATTCAGATATTCAGTCTGAGAGGTGAGAATTTCTTTATTTCTTTGATGATTAATGTTCAATCCACCTGCACTGGCACAAACACACTGAGGACACTAAAATTATTCACCTCACTATATAATGACAGAACATCTTCAAAGGGTGATAGGTTGTATTGAGTGCTGCTTACTATGGGAGAGTTCTGGATGAAATACATGCATACTTTATCTGTGGGATTTACCTGTATAAAGTGGTGCATGAGCTAAATTGACCAGATGGTTCAGACTCCCTAAATGTTGAAGTTGCTTTCAAAATGTTTTGACCCTCCACGTAACAGAAGAATCCTTAAACAAGCGTATAACCCAAACATTATCACTTTTTCAAAGCTCATATGGCTAATGTGTTAGCAAACACTTCCTGAAAAACTAGACATACACCAATTGAAATTTTTCTTGGCCGATTACATTTTATTAAAAGTCTGACCTTCCAATTTTCATCTTTTGGCGCTTGCCATTTTCTTTCTAAGAGCTATGATGACAGCAAGGCCAAAGACTTTACTTCTTTGACCACTGTCCCGGAACCATCCCGAAAATGTATTTCAACCATCCCAAAGTTTCACATTGAGCTACAATAAGCTCCCACTGCAGTATGTATGATTCTTGATTCTAGTACTGAAATGTAATTACAGATTCTTATCAGAGGCCAAACGTTGATTTCCAACACACGTTTGTTGTATGATGATGAAAACGTCTAGCAAACAGTCTGAATCTCATTTAGCTACTGAACAAAACGCTGACAAAACAAGAAAAAAACATCAATAATAATAGTGATCGTATCGGCGTTCATTTTCCCCCTTTATCTTTTCTTTTATTGTTCTCAGTAGGAGCAATCTGATTAGATAAAGTGCATCTCCGCAGAAATGATGACACAAATGTTATTTCCTTAAGGTCATCGCTGGCCTATGGAGACAAATGGTCTTTGGTGTCATTTTTGTGTGTGTGTTTGTGTGTTTTGCTGACAATTGTTTTAACTCTGAGAATTATGCTGCCAAAAGTCTTTGAAAACGTGTGTGCGTGTGACAGCAGCAGTTTGCTTTAACTTCAATCTACCAGGAGTGTTTGCGTTTTGGAACAACGAAGCAGGTCTTCATGAGGCTGCAAGCTTAGGGATGGTGGTGCTCCTGTGATCAATAATGTGTTTGGTTGTTCGGGGGGAGAGATTTAAAGAGAAAGGAGCGCTCCGACACAGCCTCTACCTTGGAAATACAAAAAAAAATCCTCTAGAACGTGACGATACTTTCAATGTGGGCAGGAGTGGGGGTATCGGGAGCGTCGATTGTCGGCTCATTATCTGTAATCAGTGTAGCATTACTATAACGGCACAAGCATTTTCTATTATTTTTGTGGACTTGAAATTGAGCCCTCAGCACATAACAAAATCTGGTGAATCAGTATTAATGAGGATATCATTGTGCTTTCCTACGCTGTGACCAGAGTGTGAGGATGAAGCGTTAAGATGTTAATTTGTACGTTTTTAGCGGCAGGCTAGTTAGCAGGCTCGCTTCATCCTACACTTACAGAACAAAGCACCACATTAACTGCTTTACATTACTTTAACATTTAGTGGGACTGTTTTCAAATTTCCATTCAAGCCGTTGCTCGTTTCAGTTATCTTATGCTAATTCATTGCTAATTTCTAATGCTATTCCCAAGCATGATTATGGTTGTATGAGTGCTCTAATGGGGACTTATGGTGGGAAAACACAGTATAAACTCATCAACCATTAACAGAGTTATTAACAATATGTAGACTTGAATTCGAACTGAATACATCAACATTACTAAATACACACATGCATAGGTTTGTGAGTTAACTTCCTCAATAATCCTCGAAGATGTACTTTTAAAAGTCAAGACTTTTGATAAAACTGTAGGACCTTTGAGTGCTGTCACTATCAGCAGGTTGAATGGTGGAAATCATTTAAGGGTCCCACAGTGTAACCCATACGTGTTGTTTGATATGTATGTGTCCATTTATTTTTGGCCATATAGTGTATCATTCTACACTTCTATGGGCATTTATCATGTGCACTGGTCAGTAGTACTACAAGCCTACAATGACTGGGTGAGCTTCTTGATCTTTACATGTTTGACATTTTAGACGTGGTTTCTCCATCTTGGTTAATTTGGGGAAGTGTAAAATCTTGAAGGGAAACTAATTATAATGAGCTGTATAGGCCGGACTTACCAAGACAGAATCTAACTTAGATCATGAGTGTACTGTATGTTGGATTTCTGGACGGAACAAATAATACATTTAATACATTTGAAAGAAGAATGGGAATTAATTGAATGTTGTGCTTTTGTGCAGCAGCATTTTTGGTATCGTGCAGCCGCTCTAAGCATGTGCTCTCACAGGGTAACACCAGGCCAAACTGACTCTGAGGTTCAGAACGGGACACAGAAGGGATGCCAAGCTGGGCTCCTGCCATTACAACCCTTATCTCTCTCTGGCTTCTCTCTTCTTTCTAGGTCTTCTTTCTGATATTTGTTTTTTGGTGATCATCATCCAGAATTGCAGAAGTTGGACAAGCTGCACAATTTGATAGAAGTTCCCCAAGTTACAAACGTGTTTTTGTGTTTGCTTGTAGCATTTGATGTAGTATTTGGTCCAAACTACTGGATACGGCAGTGGAAACAAATTGACTAACTCAACCAAGACCCTACTGGGACCCTCCCATGTTTTTGTGTCTAAGTGAAATATGAAGACAACAATTTTTAAAATTGGTCCAGGATTGAGGGACAACGCTGTAACCGGCAGCCACTAAAACGAGCTGTGAGGGCAATTTTGTAGCGTCAAAGTAGCAGTACATTTCCTAAAAATGCTTGTTTTTGCCACTGACAGGCTCAGATTGTGATTATAAGTGTCTGACATCAAAGAGGGGAGAAATAAAACCTCTTTTTGTTACCTTTCCAACAGGTCTGTTTATTTGTTTGTGTGTCCAAGTCCCGCTCAAGGAGATGTCTCGTTGTGAAATACAAGTATTGGGCAGCATCACGTCCCAGTCTTTACAGCATTCTTCTTCTGTGGTCATTTAGTGTCACAGCACCACAGAAACAACAGCTGGTTCGCCCTCTTCTGCCCGTTGGCTCTCTCTTTCTCCTTGTCTTTTAATTCATAGGAACTCTTCGTCTGCATACTCTGGCTCAAATAAATAGGGTTGGTTGTGAAATTTGAAAAACTCATCCACGCTGACTAAATAATGTCGATATTCAGCTATAACATGGAAATATTTTTGACAAAGCTACAATTTCTGTACTCCAACACAACAAACTCTGCCCGGCCGGCACTCGCATTTCCGCTGTTCTCATAGGAAGTCACCTCTTGAGATCTCAGCCCGAAACTTCTCCTAGAGCGCAATCCTGCCAAAACAATTGAAGCCTGTTTGTGGCAAAAACAAACACTTTCAGTGGACTTAAATGACGGTGTTAGCTTGCCTTGATAGGATTAGCCCGTGAGCAGCTGCTGTCTACAGTGCTCTTGCTCAATACAGAAACTGTTGTCGCTATTAGTCACAGAAACATGGGAAAATAGGGTCCAGGTTGAAAAGTTACTGTTTAAAAAATGGATGCCGGCCTGATGCAAGCATCCCAAACAAGCATTATCTTTGCACAGCAGTGTAAGCGTGACTTCAGATGTCCTGACATGTTGTTGGAACAATGTCTGTCCACTGCAGCATGCCAGAAACTTCAAACCTGCTGTGCCAGTCTGTTTGTGGCAATCAGAAAGCGCCCAGTGTATGTCCAACATGAGCTGACAGCAAGTCAGAAAAAGCAATCATTGAGTCTTCTCTTTTCTTTTTCTTTTTTTTATGCCGTTTTAGCTTTTCGAAGCCTTTATATGACCAAACTGATATGAACACCTGTCTAGTGTGCATACGTTCTGTTTGACGTTGCTGAGGTTTGTGGAGTCACACGTGTCCAGTTGATGATACCTATGCTGTCATTGGTCAATAAATAGGTCTAAATAATTATTCAAATAGATTCCTTGATGACAATTTTATAATAGATCAACTACACGTTGCAACACTAGATCATCTGCAGAAAGGTGTGGACCTCCAATTTAGAGAGCAAATGATGTAACTGTGGTCAAAACGGTCCACCTCTCCCACAGAAGCAACAATTCTTAGACGTTGCGCTTCCTTCAATTCTTCTCTGCTAAACATGACCTTTTTTCCCCACTAGGGATTAATATATTTTCCAAAATTGAGACATTTTCTGTCCTGGGAGCAAGCGCTATGTATTAGTGTATTGTTTGCTGGTATTAATCATTATTAAGGCAAAAATAACGCCATTTATGTGAGTCAACATTAAAAAATAAGTAGTGTTAAATGTTTTGCAGAGACTTGGCTGGATGGAGCGCCGGGGGATAGAAAGGCAAAAGGCGGCTTGTGGTTGTGATGAATAGTGTACAAACTTCACAGAGGAAAGACAAATGCGCACTGTTCTCAGTTTATGGTTTGTGTCAATAAAAACAACGTAATGTAACAACGTAACTAGTGTAAATACCTAACAAATGTCCTTAGCAGACTTTAAATGATGATTATGAAATGATCAGTAGGACATGAACAGCGACCTCCTGGGTGAAAGTCCTGTTTTTTGTTTGAATTTAACAGTAGTTGTTGTCACAAGACCTTTCAAGGTAAACCTCAAGCATGAGTGCAATCATGGTACCAGTTGTGTTTTCTACTCTCCAAACTTAATGAAACTCCTGAGTAGAGCATACCACAGCCAATGCACATGAGGCTTGCGTTGGGCCAGACAGTGATGTTCTGCCAACTTCATTATGAAAATACGGCGAACATAAAAGCCAAAACGTCTCCAGAATGGACATAAACACCAGGGCAGCCAGCAGAGAAGCACGAGGTTCTGTGCCACGACATTTTGGGCGCTGCAAGGACGACCAAATAAATGTCTACGCGAAGACCTCGTGGACACCAAATGATATTCACATCATGCCCACCTTTGCAGGTACCAATTCAGGAAAAGGGAATGTTTTTGGAGGTCGGGAATTACAACCCCAGAGCCACAGCTTAATCCTAAACTCCGCAGTTGAAAATCTCACATTCTTAAAAAAAAAGTTCTGACCATGTGGGAGCGATTAATATTATGTGTCATAGTATGGGTGTTTAAACAAGTGGTGGCTTTAATATTGCTGTGTTTATAAACTGCTGATCTCTATGTACAGGTATTATATTCCCATCATCCTTTTAGCAGCGTTCACACATCATTCAAGGAGGGTGATAATGATGGTGAATTTAAATTCCACTATCGGTCTTTTTAAAGAAAGCCTCGCACTTGCATATTTAAATATTCAGAAGCTAAAATTAATAGATCAAATTAAAGATAATGAGTTGTTAATCACAGCAGCTCCCGGTGTTTAATCTATCTCCAGGAAAGAAACCTGGAGTTCTCCAGAGAACAGAGAGGCCTTTTCAGTTGTGGACGAGTAGTTCATTATCTGTCCTTCCTCTGAGCACTAGCATACAGAAACTTACAGACCTCAAGATATACCATGATTATAAATCTGCCTTTTTATAGTTTTTTTCAATCCTACCTGTATTTTCTCTTCCCCTCCTGTCTTTACCAGCTGTGACAGCGACACTTTGGTTGTTTTCACCTTGTGAGTTTGTGTGTGAGTCATCAGGGCAAAATGTGGATCTGGAGAAACCTACTGAAGCAGATTTGAGTACTTTGCCAGGTGTTTATATTTCTGTCTATGGACAGATTTTATCCAGCGCAGTAGAGTTGCAACCGTGCAAGATGCCATCACGAAACTTTACAGATGTGTAGAAGGCTTTGAAGAGGGATGTGACCATTGCCTCTCCCACTTTCCGCCCCTGGTCTGATTTGGCCCATCGCAAGATGGTCTCTAGTTTTCTATTATTCTTGCTTGCCATGACAGCTGATGTGATCTGTGGGATGGCGGGGTCTTATCAGGAAGCTGCCATTCCCAATAAAGAAACAACTCCTTTAATTATATTCAATTCAGGAAAAAAAATGTAGCCAGTCATATCACATGTCACATTGGGCTCCAATACGGTTGTTCTTTCACATTCAGACAATTTTCAAACATTGCTCATGTTGGAATCCAAAGGTGTGTTTCTTTCCCAACTACTCAGCTGCCACCCTGCTTACCAGAGGGTGATTCAGTGTGGCTGGAGAGGGACAAAAACACATTTTCAGAGACCTTGGTAGCGAATTAGAGGAGAGAAAATGTACATGAGATGAAAAAAAAGGCAAATCTATCCTTTAGCGGGCTGTGGACAGGAGCAAGAGCGATGCACCATTGAGTGGGTGGCAGAGAGGTGACATACAGTGCTGTGACACCTTGAATAAAAATCATGAAAGGGAAGAGAAGGTTATTGAATATACAGGAAATTAGCAAAATAATCTCAGACAACAACAGAGATGAGGATAATTTGAGTTTATGACATTTTGGGTTTTATTTGAATGAAAAATACTTAATCAGTCAGACAATCGGACAGCTTGTAAACAAGCCACCATTTAGGAACGGTCATCTAAATTACTCGCTTCATTGAGGACAACAAATCCCACGTTGCCCTCAATGAAGCGAGTTTTCGACTTAGTCAAAATGTCTCTTACAACTACATTACTCAGTCTTTAAGAACTCCTTTTGAAGATTCAAGGAATTGAACCAAAAAGTCATCACTTGTTTCTTTTCCAGTGGCCTGACATTTTACCAGAAATTCATGACACTTTTTTTTGTTTTTGATATCTAACTCAATAGCAAGAAAACGGCTTTGAATACAAAACCTCCTGCACAGACATTTAACACAAACACCAGTGTTGCCGCGTCAAAAATCAATAAAAGGATTGCTTGTAGAGAGCTTTAAAAAACAATCATTTTTTATACTCAAAACCTCCCATTATTCATCATCTTGACTGTATAGTCTAGATTGGACCAGATGAGATCTTTTTATCGTCGGCTTCACTTGACCTCTGGCATCATTTTGTCTGCGGTTGTCTCAGTCTGACTGAATAACCAAGGTCAGGCTGTGGAATAGATGGAGAAACAAAGCATCTGTGTTCATCCTCGCTTTTCTCCTCAATCAAAGCCACCATAGAAACTAGAAATATTATTTTGTAAAACACTTCAGTGACGTCACCTGTGCTTCCATTGTGAAAGGTATATGGGAGCAACATTGACGTACACACATTTTAATGAGCGAGGAAGAAGGAATCAATCAAGTGAAAGTTGTATTGGTTCCAGAGCTGTCATGTAGGGCGGGTTGTATTTCATTCTGTCAGATGTCTCTAAAGTCTTACTATGCTCGTGGTGTGTTTTTTATCTGGAGTATCTGCTCAGTTACAGTGCACTCGTCAAGCCACTGCTTTGTGGCAAAAATATTGCGCCGTGTGATTTATTTTTGCACAACCCTTAAAACTGTTATGTCAATCTTCACAGCTTTTAGCCTTAAAGCCTGCTTGCTATCACACTGTAACACTTTTAATTGTTCCATCGTGTAACAAAAAAACAAAAAGCCACATTTAATGCAGATTCTTTTGTGGGTTTTGAAATATATATTTCATTCTGAAATGACAGCAACAATGTCTGCTGATGTCTGTATTTGGGCGGTGGTAAATCAGCGGCGTGACAGATGTCACTGTTGTGATGAATGCCTTCATCGTGGAGCGAGACACGAGGGGCTTTGCTCTTCTGTCTGTGGATGCCATGGCAACACAAACAGAGTGGTGTGTGTGTGTGTGTGTGTGTGTGTCTGTGTCTGTGTGTGTGTGTGTGTGTGTGTAACCTGCCCACCTTCCAAACTCTCACCAGATTAACTTCCGTGTTCTGTCGCTGCGCCTGCCTGCAAGCCGGCTCGGTTGATATTCCAGATCTGCCCATCTGCTCTGGTCACCGACTATTAGCAAAATCTAAATCTTTTCACTGCCAGAATCACACATAGTTCAAGGAGGACTTTGAATTGACTTGGTGTGTGTGTGTGTGTTCTACTTTTTAGTTTTGGGCCTTGAGTTTTGCTGAAGTTTTGAATTTTTTTTGCAAATGATCCAAGGGATCCACTCTTCCTCAAAGGGGTCTGTTTCACAAAGCGTTCACAAACGCTGGCGCTCGAAACGGCTCTTAAAGTAAAGTACGTCTTTTTAAAGTGGTCTGTGAGCAGTCGGCTAATCTTCGGGTGAAAGTCGATATCTCCACCCCTCATCTGTCCTCAGTCATCCCTACTACCCCCAGATGGAAATACAGATGTGGCAGTTGCCTTTAGACATCTCCACACAGGCTGTACGTTTAATGATCAATTCAGTCTAGTTACGGTTCCAGTCTGTAGCTTGAATCTGATTTTGTGTGACTGTACATCTGCTAAGGCCTGTTTGTTTGTTTCCCCTTCAATTAGCTTTGTGAAGTCTATGAACAGTTCCGCTGTTTAACAGGAGCTATCTGGTTCCACTGGTTACACAGGCGTTTCTGCTCAGCAAGGGTTCAGTTTTGTACTCCTTTTTTTTTTTACATCTTTGTCCTCAAGCAGGATGGGCATCTTTGTCACTTTGCTCGCCCACAGGGTTAAGACTTGTGGTTGCGGTTTTTGGGGAATTAATCCGTTTCCCACTTTTTGTGTGTGCTGTCATGCCTGTTAGTGAACCCAAACATGGACCCACCATATTCTTGCACGACCATGACAAAAAAGGGAGATGCACACAAGCAAGTACACAAAAATGGTTTATTTAACTTAAGTAGCACAAAACACAACTCGATCAAGCAATGGCGTGTGGAGTCAGTACTTTCAGCAGTGGAGGTGAGTGTGTATGTAATGTTGTATAGAAACTAACCATCATCTTTAACAAACAGCCAAACAGGTGTCTCTGGATGGAGAGAGAGACCAACTGACACCAGAGGCCCTTTTAACAGAGTGCACTGGCACACAAGGCCCATTATGAATAATCATAGTCATTGAATTATGCTATAACTGTGTTACATTATTCATTCTGTACACGTGACATATATTGCTTCTTTCCATCCGGGGAGAGGGATCCTCCTCTGTTGCTCTCCTGAAGTGTTCTTCCTTTTTTTATCCCCGGGAAAGTTTTTCTTTGGGGGGGGAGTGTTTCCTGATCCGATGTGAGGTCCCGGGACAGGGATGTCGTATGTGTACAGATTGTAAAGCCCTCCGAGGAAAATTTGTCATTTGTGATTTTGGGCTGTATAAAATAAACTGAATTGAATGTATTGCCAGTGCTGCTAATTAACCAAGGTGTTGCAGGTGACCCTCTGCCACACCCATCTGCAACACCTGCAGGGACAACAACCAGTGGCAGAGAGGGTCGTTGCAACTGGTTCTGTGAGTTTTTCTGCAAGCAGGCGATGTCTATGTTTTTTTCTTCTCCGGTGTTAAACCTGAGCCTATAGGCTTACCAGTTATTCTCTCACCTTCAGGGAGATAGTGGCGAATTCAATCCTGTCTTTCCTCACTGTAGCCACACTGCCGCACAAGTAGCTTTAACTGACGAGGTCTTTGTTTTCGGGATGAGATACTCTTCAAATCTGTCAGAATGTGTCTGCAGCTTCTTCAGCTGTCAGGACCCACATATGAATATCTCTATCCTCTTTGGCTACCCACAGAAGCAGCTAACTGCACTGGGGTTCCTTATCTTTGTCGCACAGCAGACCGGAAAATATCAGTCAAAACGCTGGATGAATCTCCGCCATGCATGGGTATCCTACTCAATGTGTGGCGGAGGGACTCTAGAGGAATCCACCGCAGCTTTACCTATTTGAAAACGGAAACGTTGAATGTGGACGTTGTTTTCTTTGTGGTATAACAAGTGAGGAAGTTCACTAAAGGTGGGTTAGAAGTGTTGGAATGGGTAAAGGAAAACCCAGGACTTTGACCCAGGGGACCGCTGTTCGTGTCCTGTGTAATACCAAAAGGAAACGATGAGTTTACGCTTGTTTTTATGTAAGAAAGTCTGCTAAGAGAAGTTATTTATTTGCGCGAGTTAAGTCGCTACAGTTGTTAAGTTACGATTGTACGTTATTATTTTAACACAAACCAAGACGTTATTTCGAACCTTAATCGAGTACTTTTGTTCCCTAAATCTAGCTAATCGTTTTACAATATTAACCACGTGGCACTGCGTTTTTTGTAAGCACGATCTTAAGGTATTCATGAAACATATTTTTGGTTTAGAAATGTCGTCATTTAACGTATCTCGTGGTTTGCAGAATCGTACAGTGGCGACATGATTAACCTCCGACACAGTGTAATACTTCTGATCTGCATTGCTCCACAAAACTGTACCGATATGTTTACTACTAGACCTTTTGTTTCCATCATGCTTCACCTACGCCGCTTCAGTGTTATCCTACTGATACCAAAGAGGGACATTTGTGCCATCTGGTACTACCAGTTGCAGGGTACAGGTAATGATAAGGGACAAAAGGCATCTAGCACATAGCTGTTGTGATATAACAAAGATACATGATGGAGAAAGAGAGTGGAGGTGGACAGAGGGAGGACGCAGTCATCCAGAGAAATGAATTAGCCTCCTGTGAATTGACAGCTCCAGCTCTGTGGGCCAGTCGAGCACAATGAC